>NW_010331023.1:54842-74885 GCF_000700745.2 Antrostomus carolinensis | reverse complement strand
AAACAGCAGCAGAATGTGTAGAAGAGAAAAAGAAAAAAAATAACAAGTAAGAGAAATAAAAGAGGCAAAGGATGGACAAGAGGAAGAGTAAAAAGGGAAGTGCCTGGAGCAGCACTTGGTGTCCTACTGGGGTGTGACTTTGGAGGTACCACCAGAGGAGAGAAGGCAATCTGATTCACATGGCAGTTTTGCATGGCAGGTGTTTAGCAACACAAGGAATGGGCTTCAAAGGTGCTGAGGATGGGTGAAGCTCTCACAGGAGCTCTATACAGATCTGGGCTACAAAAGCCTGATGCAGGACGTTGGCAGGGATCAGCAGCCTACAACTAATTTTTTTGGAACTGGCAGTAGTAAATACTCTTGTTGGCATAACTGAGGGTGACAGAGACATGACATTACAATGCTAGCAAGATGGCACTTAGAAAAGCACTTTTCTATTTATAACATAACTTTTCAATGAATAAACACAATGAAAATAAAATGCATACATGCATTTAGTGTTGTGGAAAAAAGATTATTGTGAAATAAGCATGGAAATGAACTGATAAGTTACACACAATTGAAGATTTCCTGATCTGCATTCTCCCATGATTTTCTGCTGACAAGTCTATAAAACCGATAGACAAACAAACCTGAAATACCACCAACAAATTCCCAGAAGCCAAAATAGCACATTTGTCAGAGCTGATACCTACCTAATAGAGACAGAGAGAAAAACGATTAAATAAAAAAATAAAAGCAAACTCATTCCTGAAATGACTCATTTCTCACTTAAGAGAAATATCTCTCCTCAGCCTCCACTGCCCTTTAAGAGCTCCTTCATGCCAACATCACTTCAGGTCACTAAAGGATAACGGGTCCAAGTTCTTTTCAACATCAGTTCTTGCCCGTTATCCCATGTGGAGAGCTTAGTGTTGCCTTCTGCTGTACAAAGCTGACTCATCTTCCAACCTGAGCTTTTGATTTATCCCCCCTCCCCAGGGACTATTTTTCACATCTTTTATCAGTGATTTATTCTGTCAAGAAGCACTTGATGTTCTTGCATACCAGCTATGCCATGAAAGTGCAGAGCCATCTCCAGTTGATTTGCAGATGGTCAGTGTTTTTTGGGAAAGCCAAGGTACCCAAGGCTTGGCAATGGGCTAGCATCCCACTTCAGCATTATCTGTGCTTTAAACATTACTGCTGTATTGCTGCATCTAATGCACACAGCAGCGTTTGGTTTTTGTACTTATGCCTCCCCAAGGAACTTTAATGCTCAAAGATAATTAACCTATGGACCTTTTGACATTATTTGCAGCAGAAATATGTTTTAGATGTCTGCATAGGTCCTACAAGCACCATAGTTAGAATGTGAGTTGGAAGGGACCCACAAGGATCTTGAGACACGGCCCATTCTTGTAGCTGATGGATATATGAAAAAAAACTTTCCATGACTGCTTCCACGTAACAGACCTTCTCACCTACAGTGAAGAGCTGAGTCTCCCACATGAATGTTTAAGGTCTTTGTTTCAGATCCTATTTGTAAACATGGGTCAAAGTCCCACTGTTACTCGATAAAGGAGCATTACATTGCTCCAGCTTACAGTGGTCTTTTTCTTTGGAAATGTGGAAAGAGAAGGAGCTGGATACCAAGAATCCTGTAAGAATACTTGCTCCTAAAAGGATGAAAAATCATGGGAACAGACACTTAAGCATTCCCATTTAGATGAGACATTTCCATCGTTACTAGAGATGTCTTACATTCCAATTACAGGGCAGAGAGAGGATAAGGTTGTAAAATGCTGATTTTACTGCTCTGACAGATAACACAATAGGAAAAATAACAATTCAGATGTCAATCTTTGCTCTTTGTCTTTTTATTTCAGGACAATGAATTACTAAGAACTGGCACAAGCAAGCAATTTAGTGAATTAAGAGAATTAGGATCCTAATGACTACAACTGAACTACTCAACAGCCCCTAAAAATCAATGAAAGCACAGAACAAACTGAAAGAGAAACTGAATTATGTGCTTCAAAACTTTTCTCCCTTCTTTCCTTTATAAACTGGGTTTAAAAGCTTGCTTTGTTAGTTACTGGTATACCCGCGTTTTTGAAAAACCAAATTGGACCATGCCCTTGGCTTTCTGCCCAGCATGGAATTTTGGGTGTTAGGGTTTTTTTAATAGCCAATAAAACAAATTGTGGAACAGTTTTTGGTGACTTTTGTTGTTGTTTTGGGATGAGATTTTCTAGCTCTTCAGCACTAAATAACAGTTCCTCACTTATCTTCCTGTTCAGGTAATAGAATGGCATAATAGGGGCTACTTGCAGGGCGCTACAGTAATGGGGGCTACAGCCAAGGACACGTAGCACTCTGCAGTCATGTATCAGTCTCTGTATTTCTCGGATTGCATGCAGATCTGCATAGCAGCAGACGGTATGTTTTTTTCAAGGGTTTATCAAATAATTAAACACTATTATTGTCAATATATATTTCACTGAAACAATCACAATTACCCTTTTTTCTGAAACTCCCTTCCCCATCCCACCCCCGCAGTATTTAAATAATTTATGCACGGAGTCGTGAAGTTAGAGACTTAATCCTGAATAGTCTTCAAAACACAGTATTGTAGCCCACAGCATTGTAAATAGAATTAGACATATATATAGTCAATTTAATACATGGTCTCCATGTCAATCTAGTGCTGCAAAAATGCCCAAATAAGACTATCATGGATAACAGAAGGTTTTTATTTTTTTTTTTTTTTTTTGCTCCAAAAAGTATATCTGGGAACTCACAAGTATGCAAATTTGTTTCAGTAATATTTTTTCCTCAATTTATCAAGATTTTATTGAATTTGTGCTGGATATTAAGGAGAATTCTTGAGTTTTCACTAGATACAGCAAGGTCCAGCTTCAGCTACTAGATCGATAAAAAAAATGCCCAAGGCCACTTGGAGCTACAGGCTGTACATGAAAACCTCTCCTGTTAATGTCACAGGATTGAAGGAATGGAAGATACAAAACCACATGGCATTCTAGTTCATAAAAATAAAACTAGATTAGTTACTTAATAAATAAGTAATGATTACATGAAATGCAAATGAAATCAGAGAAAGGCTTCAGAGAGCCCTGTTAGCCTGCAGGTCTCTGATTTCTATATGGAGAATTTCAAGGAGTGGGACCAGAGTGACAATCATCTCCTGAACCCCAAATCCCTACAGAGACAAGGTTTGCAGAGCCAGGCACGGGAATGCACAATGCTGCAGGTTGGGAAGCATTTTAAATGGCTCTAAGAACAAATGTATGAGAAAATGCATGGGCTAATGCAACTAGAGGACTGTAAGAAAGTGGTCTCAGAGGTGGATTCTGGTCCTCACCTCATATAGTAGTGCTTTGGAAATAATTTGGGACTTATTCAAGGCAGAGATGTGATAATGCTTATTTTTGTCAGGAAGGAGAGGAGGATGATAAGAAGGTTTCATAACTTCCCAAGGGACCAGAAAGGATTCAAAGACAGGAGTTACTAACACTTGCTTCCCTGGGTTTTGATGCCCAAAGGCAAGCAGTTGCTCAGCTTTTGGGTGCCTACACATGCCTGGTAAAATTAAGGAGAAAGAAGTGTAAAGTTTTCAGCCCAATAAAGTGGACTATCTTGCATCCTAAGGAGAAGATACTTCTTGCATTTTCAAAAGGAAGAAAGATGAAACAAACTTTGATGTTTAAAGGCCACCACACAGTAGCAAAGTATCAGGAAGGCTGAAGCTGGACATTCCAAAGACACAATCAGTAGGCGCTGTTTAAATTAAATATACAACCAGACTCTTGCAGCTACCAAAAGCTACTTATTAAATTAGATAAACAAAAGCTGATTAATAAGACACTTGGGGTTAAATGGTTAGCCTCCTGCTTGCTCTGCAATGTTCATTCCACAACAATAAATGAAAAATCATCATGCCTAAGCATGTCTAAATTTGGGCTATAAGGACTCTTAATATATCCCTGCAGTGAGGCAGACTGAACAAAGAATTACTGACATGAAAGAATGATACAGCATATACTAATGGAAAATTTGAAGCACTGTCATAATTAACATGAGGTCTATTCAACTCTCAGTGAGGAAATAATTAAATTTGTTAAAAATTTTCCTATGTGTCCAAGGTGAAATAGGATTCAAGGGTCCTACTGTCTAGAGAAGATTTTCACAGTGGTTATAAAACTGAAGAAACCCAAGGCTACAAGTGTCTGCACAGATAGGTTGCTTCTTGTCCCCCTCAATGGTGCAGCTGAGGACTCTAGTCCCAGCCTGGTCCTACCTAGTCAGGTCTGCACCTGCTGCAAATGTCCTGGAAAGACAGATTTGGTCAGAGAAATTCAGACAAGGACAGAAAGCTGCAAGAATCCCTTTAGCTTCCATTTTAAATAAATCAGGTTAGTCTTCTGTTTTCTACAACAGAAATGTTCAAAGTCCTTCTTGGACAATCTGAATCCCAACTGGCCACCTACATTTGGGTGTGAAGCCATGGCACCCAGTGGCTACCAAACTAATTAGACTAGAATTGAAATACCTGTATCAGCATGGTCCTATAATTTCTCCAAACGACCATGATAAGCAATAGAGTGCTTCTCTGACATGGCCATGATGCTTTGGAGAGCCCACATAGCAGGCACTAGCATGCACAACACTTGTTCTCTCCTCATACAACTGAGCTTCATCATTTCTGCAACACACACCAGCAGTGTAGATTGGTGTGTGTAGATTGAAATCCATGTTTCAGGACATCATTGGGTGGAAAAAAAAAATGCTGTAAGGAGGATTAGGCTCATGTGTGTGGGATGCTGAGCTTTCCCCAGGTTGAAATAGGAATTAAAGATCCTTCAACATCTTTTCAAAAACATTCACTTGAGTTGAACAAACTCAGAGAAATGTACACATTGCATAAACCAATCAAACAAACATCTGGACACACTGTGGCTCACACTTCCCTTCCCTAGGAGCAAGCGAGGAGAAAAATATTAACCAGATATTAAACACGTTGCATAATACACACCAAAATCTGTTCAGGTGCAGTTGTGGATAAGTGGCTACAAAGACCTGTAGAGAATAGGAAAAACGACATGGATCCAATCAGCACTGAGATTAGGTCTTTGCTTGTTGAATAGCCAAATGAAGTTCCCGAGATCTTTAGCTCAAAATTAACTGTGTTTGGGCTTGTACTCACAGGAAAATTACTGAGAAGCAAATCATAGATGTATTCTGTCCTAGCTACTCTGTAACAACTCTGAGAGGACATCCAGGGCGCAGAAAGCACAGGGTAGAATATTAAACTTGCTTCTGTTCTAAAAACAAAGACAGAAAATCAACTAATATGAGACCTTCCAGACAGAACAGCAGCAATGAGTAGAATGAGCACTGAGATTTTGCAAAGCAAAACACTTCTGTAAGTGTTAAATAATGAGGTTGTGGTAGATAAATAACTAAGTTATCAGAATGAAAGGTTATTTAACTAGCCGGGTAGTTGCTTGTTGATGATTTCTGAATAAAGGAAAAAGCATAAGGCAGAGGCCAAGTATTATTTTTTCCCCCTTTCAGAAGCAGTGCTCTGCAATTCAAATTGATACTTGTCATAACCAATGAAAAAAGGAGGTTTCTAAATGTTGGTTTTGTATAAGCCATTATTCAGTCAGTTAGTAAGAGACGGAAAAAAAATCTGATTTTTAAGAGTAACAATCACCTATGAGACATTTGACAAACTTTATTTGTTGATTACAACCGGTGGATGGAATTATTGCTTTGCCTGCATTTTAACACAGTACAGGATGGAAGGTGGCATCTCCTGAAAGCTTGGGCCTTGGCACTAAAGAAAAGCTAACCAAAATATTATATAGTTAAAACACCTAAGCAGAGGAGCTGCATGGGAATAAGTCACCAACACATGACCCCATTCCCCTGTGGGATGGTGTCAAGACCTCCACGCTGTACAGATAAGGGAAGTAATAAGCTTATGCAGAGGTGAAATGTCCATCACAGCCTATATGTTAAAAATTTGAGGAAAATTATTTGGGAAATTATTTGGGAAATTTTCCCTAATTATTATTTGGGAAAAATAATTAAGGGCCAGTCAGTTACCCATTCTTCACATGGGTTGAACAGAGGAAATACAAGGAAGGTCTAAGTCTTTCCTTATAATAAAAACAGCAAAATACTCCTATCCTGAGATGGAAGGTGTCGGTATAAAATATCAATAGCAGCATAAACAGGACTGAGCCCTGTGTGAGATGCGACAGGTAGCCTATACATTCTATAGGCTGTCCTTCAGCTATGAATCCAGCAATCAGGAAATACGTCTACTTGATTACAACTGCACGCCCTGGAGTACATTATTGCTTGTATAAAATTGCTTTTTCATTTTTCCCATAAATATAACAACAAAAGAGGTATTCTTCTATCATTAAAAGTAGTTCATATCCAATTAAAAATTGGTCCTCCAAGGGAGTTTCAAATCAGGGCTTGAACTTGATTTGATATCCCAGGCACTATATCAAGAGGCTGAAGAACAACTCGTTCTCATTCTGTGTGAGTCACATCCTCTCAGCATCCATGTACTCAGGCATTCCTCTAAAGAGGAAAAAACCCTATGCTAATTCCTAGGCATAAGATCCTCCTCTGGGGTTTCTTGTGCTCTGTTTAAGATTAAGCTTTTAGAGTTATAATGGATATTGCATCATCAGACTAGCTTTAATATGTAAAAGAAAGGCTAATTATATGTGGTTCAGTGATGGTAGCAAAAATATAAAAAATCAAAGCTGTTTTCTTTATCTTATTTTTCCTTTGAATCCTCATAGCTCGGGGAAAGCATGGAGTTGAGAGCCTTGAGCTATGAGGAAATGTATGGTGAAATTGTCCCCTATGCAGACTAGAGGCACTAGGCTTTTGCAAAACTTTCTCAGGATTGATACACTACTGAAAGTCGAATTTTCATCTCCTAAAAACAGATGTGGGATGCAGAGACAACATGGTCCTGCTTTCCCTGTCAGGGAGACCAGTTCAGCCCATCCCATACAGCCTTCCTTGGAAGGGCCTGTAAAACACCGAGTGGTGGCAGCTGACTTTGGAAAAGTTGGCAGATACCACTTGCCCTGGGGCAGAGTGTGAGGCATTCCCTGGCCACCACTCTCTACTCTCTGGGAAGCAAATATGGACAGCACAAGGTCTGGGATCTGCTCAGCACAAGAAGGCATCTCATACATCTTCAAAGCCTGGTTCTGGTTGAGCCACAATGAAGGTCTGGACTGGAAGACCTCTTACAACCCAAGAGGTTTTGTCACACAGTCTGGAAAGGATTTGATTTTTAAGGGTTTGTGCCAATTGATTAAAGGCTAATGCCCATTATTTCCCATCATTTTTCATATTTCCCTGAGTTCCAAATAAATTTCAAGACTATGCCAGCGTCCTGGGGCTTTTATTTAGAGTGCTAAAGAATCAAACTGGGCAGACTGTGGGAGTTCAGCACTGTGGGGGAAACTCCTCGCATCTCAATGCCAATGTTTTCTAAACCAGAGCCAAAGGCAGAGCACTTAGTTGTGTTTCCACCAAGTATCACAGTTTCCCTGAACTGCAATTTTTATCCTCTAGTTAATCACTAACACAACAGATTCAGACATCCCTATTTCTGATGTAATGATTGTACCCAGGTAAATCATCCTGGCTGGACTCTGGGATTGCGTCTCCATCCAGCGCTGTGTCCGGCTATACAGAATTCACCTCTTCAAAGTATTCTCTATTCTTTCTAGACATCCATATAAAGGTACCACACAATTTATATACTAGAGAAACTGGGATCTACTTTTAGAAATAGCTAGATGAAGAAAATAACATAGATCCAACACACACCGAAATTTATGCATAAACTCATACCCTAGAAGCTTCAGCACTTCTTCCTACAATTGAGATGATGGATAAAGAAAGAGATGCAGAAAGAACAAAGTGAACAATGCAAAAAGTAAATCTTTCTTAGATAAGGAACACAAACACACATTGTTTTGGCGGAGGCCTCTCTAAATTTAGTTTGGGTTTGTTTTGTATATTGATTTTGTAATTCCCTTACAATTCTGTATCCTAAGGTAGACAGCAAAAGTTACTTTTCAAGAGAGATTTAAATGAATTAATGGAGTTGCTGGGGAAACAGAGGTATCACGCAGCTCAACAGGAAGCACTTGTGAGCAAAGGCAGGCTAACGTAGATCAGCAGCTTTTGCTGTGCCATAAAATAAAGAGCACAGATAAACCTCCTCAGAGCTGAACTAAACTACCCCCACAAAAAAATGACTCCAGCCTCCCAGGGGAACAAGATATAACCACACCAAACGTCTTAAGTGCCTGTTCGTGTAAAAGGATGACATACCAGTGCTGTGTAAATCCTGCTCACCCGCTTGCTTCTCGTTTACCAAGTGATTTACCATAGCAAATTGCAGTGTGACTCCCTGATCTCTCCACGAAAATGGGTGTTTAATACCTGTATACCAGGATGGGGTCAGCTTTATCACTCACATTGGGTAACCAGGCTAATTCAGGTGCATCCCACATCTTCCCTGAGGCACTCATTTGCCTCCTTTCACCATGTGAATGCTTTATGCACCATAGACTAATTACCCTGCTGTGTATCTGTCTCCTTAGCCCTCTAAAGCACCTAGAAAGGACAAACTTATTTCAAAGCTCTGACAAATGAAAGTTACTCTTTGGCATCCACATCACCAGTCAGAGACCCCCAGGCATGAACGGTCTGAGAAATTTCCCAAATTCAAACCACGCAAACTCAACTTCTGAGCTAAAAGGCATCAAAAGTGTTTGACTTCTCTCATAGCACCAGTATTAAATTGATTGCCCTCCCTAATATCCCTGTAATCCTGTCTGCTCCAGGCATGCTTATTTGGAGTGATTAGACTGCAAGAAGCATATCTGCCCCATTCCTTGTAGATGTGAAGGAAAGGACATGTCTGACTTTGAGCTACACAAGCTTATTTTGTGACCATCTTCAGCAGAGGTGATCCAGAATACATCCCAGGTGTAGAACTGCTGAAGAAATTTTCACTTTTCCACAGTAATTTTTCCAAAACCTACTTTTATTGAAACAAAACTTCCAGAAGATTGTAACCCCACATGCTTACTGGTCATGTTTTTTAAACTAAATATTCCGAAACTCTGCAAGCAACAGATTTAACTGATACTTTTTTAGATAACAGATTATTTAAGAAGCTGTATCATTAATATGCATACACCTAGTCAGAAGGCATTTGTGTGGTGTTGTCTCTGTGTAAGGAGAAAAGGTAGATGTTAACTTATCCTGTCATTTACTAGGAAAAATAATTTAGCTAAACCCATAATTTGACTGACTAGAAGCAAATTAGGAGGAGGTTAACATGACATCTTTTGATATTGTTTTCTAGCAAGAAAAGAACTCTGAGAAGGCATGTTTCCCAACTAAAGACTTCAAACATTGATTTCAGAAGCTGACATATTTCTAAACAGCACTGTCAGGAGGAGGTTTTTTAATGCAAGTGCACATCATTTGTATTATTCTCAGGGAACTGAGTGATTAATTGCACAGGAGTGAAATTCATTCAGCTTTGGCATGTCTGGTTCTTACAGAGAGCCCTGTTCTTGTGAAGCGCCTTTCCACACCCCAGGGCAGAGCACAGCTTTCACCCTGACTGCACAGTAACACAGGTCAGCAATAAAAATGCACAACCAGGAGCACAGAGGGTAGTGCTGAAATTTATGCTATGCCTTCCCCACGTCAGCTAGAGTAAAGCTGACAAATGCACAGCTACCAGGATGGCACCTTTCCTGAGGCTGGTGACGTACCTTCAGTGACATGGGTAGTGTTTCTTCGTGCTGATATTTTTATCTGTCCCTAAGGAGAGATACTCCTGGGAAAGGGAGCGTGTGTGGCTTATGCATGCTCTGTTTTCACTGCATTATCAGGGAGGAAAGATTGAAAAACAGGTCTTGCCTGGGGAGCAGAGCAGTGGCAAGGCTGAGAAGGGATCTAGAAACTGGCCTGCAGTCCTTTAGAAAGGTTCTATTTTTAAAAAAATACAAAAAATAAATAAAAAAAATTCACTTGTTGTGCAGAAAGTACCTTCAACTGGGCAAGAATCCTCCCCCTATCCCTTGTCTTTGCCTGCCCTCACTACAGGCAATGTGCTTCCATGAAAGTTCCCGACAGCTCTTTAAAGCAAGACTGGGACTGAGGATGACAAACACCATGGGTGAGGAAACAGAAAAGAGCAGCTAGAGTTGAGAACGTAAAGGAAGAACTTCTTTGTGAAAAGACAACACAAGCATCATTTGTGAAAGACAACTGGTTATCCAGCAGTGTTGAAATTGGTTCATTCTACAGCTATTCTCTCTATTTGGAGTGGAGTTAGGACACTAATATATTTGAAAATAAGCATAGATGCTTATTTTCAAAATAAGCATAGATACTTATTTTCAAATATGATCTGCAAGAAGGGCGGGGTGGGGGGGGGGAAGTCTTTTGCACAATGAGGGGAATTTTTACTCCCATTGCATAACCTATGCAGTGAATTGGGATTTTTCAGGCACCAAAGAGAAAGCCACTGCAATGCAGTGCATCACTGATGTGCAGTGCCCATGTCAACACAGCCTCCATACTTGTTTCTGTGGTGCAGAAAACCACCAACAGCCACCAAGATGAATAACTAAGTTTATTTTCCGATTCCTGATGTGTTGGTTAAGTCAAATCTGATCACTATTCAGCCAAAGGCTTTTTAACCAGTGGACTGGGACACTCTCTGTGTAGAAACAATAGTACAATGAATGCACACTTACTAGCACGTTTTAATTTTTGCCACTGGTCACATTCATTCATCACTTATTTTTCTTGCTACTAAACATTTTCAACCTGCAGAATAACCCAGTGTCTTGAAATGAATGTAGAGTGAAACAAATCCTACAAGAGTAACGTACTTTATATTCAACACATTAGTGCCAATTAGAGTGGGTTCATCTGATGTTTGTTCGAAAATTTTGAAAGCGTTTCGTTTTGACAAGGAACATTTCAAAGAGAAGTTATGTTTTATTAAGTTGTACCCTTTAAGCACAGGAATCACTGCAACTTAAAAGAAAGCACTGGACTGCAAATTGCATTTAACTCTGAATCCAAAGTGAGAAGAAACTGTGTAAGGACACATCACTTACTAGCTTTAAAGTAACTTTTTCCACCTTGTATTATATCTGTTTTAACGTGACTGGAGAAATGATGGTGTTACCTAAATTCACTCTGACACAATCTATGAATGAATGCTCTCAGTCTACCTTCAATTAGCAGATACCTTCATTAACCCAATCATCTCCAAAGGTCTTCTGAAAGGCAGCTTTTCTATTGCAATGATACTTGGCCCTATTCCTATACAAGTTTGATCAATGGATTGCTATTCTCAGCTGGGGCTTTTGGGTCCAATTATTTAATAAAACACACTACATGCATATACAGTACTCACAATTAAAAATTTAGTATTTCCTCCAACAGTTAGAGTTCTTTGAGATACCATTTGTTTGTGCATATGCCTGAATTAGCAAATAACTGTGGTGAGAATGCAGCATCTGTAAACAAGTTCTGAAATGTTAATGGTGACCACTGTATCTGTGCAATATTATGTTGTGGTATAAATATTTAATTGGCACTCATTGGGGATGTCTTCATTGCAGATAGTAAACTCACAAGGAATTTAGGAAGGTCATCCTAAAGAAATGTCTGCAAACTCCTTAGAGTACTTTAATCCATACTACTACAAGCAACATATTTAAACATGAAAAAAAAATTGAGTGTTTAAAGTTAACTATGGTAATTTTATCTTTTGCTTCAACTAAATGCCTGGTCTAATTTAGCACCAGAGGTACATTTACACTTATCTGAAAGACATCAGAAAACGATTTTGCACTAAACTTTCCATATACCGGTGTTTCATTTTAGGGTGGGTAACACAAGTCTCTTTGGGGCCTGATGTAGTGACTTCTCATTCTGGGAAAGAGGGAGCCTATTTCCATCTGCTAATCCAGCAGAGTCACCGGAGGCTGCACCTCAGCCCTCTGATAGATCCAAGCATGAATCCAGAAGCAGCTGATCTCACACCCCTGGTCAGACTGATTTCACCTGCTGTTCCAGACTGACAGAGATAACAGAGTTTTTCCAGAGTAGCTTGATTTAAATACGGCAATTTAGGTAAAAGAGGCTGAGACTATCCAGCATTACTCCAGAATAAACAAGTTTGGGAACAGACTGTGGAGAAGGTGACCAAAGATGTGCATTGTAATACCACACACTAATTGATTTTGCAAATTATACTGGGGTATTACTTTGTATATACAACTAATACCCACAGAAATATTTCTGCATCAAATAAAGAGGTAGATCTACCTATTAAACTTATATATACATCCATTTTGGTTTATATTCATATCCAGATATCATATGATCAACATGTTACTATAATTGAAACAGATTAGAATCACCAAGCAATACAAATGAAAATAAGTCTTCAAGCAAATGGTTAGGAGAGCTCTAGCAATCTTTATGGTTTCATTCCAACCAATGACTTTGAAGTCAGACAACTGTGGTTCTGTATCTAACTGGCACAAACAGGATAGCTGTCAGATTCCTAGCACATAAAAGTACAAAAGCATTAAATGACCACAATTTGAAAGCATGTAGAAGCTTTCATGAGATTTGTAATTCCAGATAGTAGGCATTAAAAGCTGCTATTATTAACCATTTATCGTTATTAAAGGCCTCTTCATCCCTGAATGAGCAAGTGACACTGAAAGTTGTACATATCTATCAAACGACAACAAGCTTGTCGATCTTGCAAGGCCCCAAAGCAAAAAAACAAAACCCCACCTCAGGATCAGTAGGAAATAATAATTAAAAAAAAAATAAAAATCAAAAATCTTCCAAAGAGAAAACAGAACTCAGAAATTTAACTCAAAACACTATCACAGAACCAGGTTATTTTAGGCAGGACTTGGAAAGGTTTAGGAAAGAGCCACAACTCAAGGGTCAGATTCACAACAGTAAAACATTTAGTAATAGGGAGATACATTCAGGGAGATTTTTGGTAGCATCTTTCAGCATCTTTAGGTACCTACACATTTGTCTGTAGCTGTGGCTCTATTCCTAATCTCCACAGAAGACCAAGAAGTTAAGCAGGTGCTGAAGGACAACTGCAGGCATGAAATTATCAGCTCAGTGTCATGATTTCTAGCCCTTCTCCATGCCTCTTTACCCTTAAAATTAGCCTTTCTATACTTATGCCACCTTTAGAGCCAATCCTGTAAAGCCTGAACATAGAATGTGAGATGCTCAACATTTTCAGCTCCCAGGTGAAAATGAAGGTAATCACCCCTTCATAGAAAAATATCTTGCATCTTGCAGAGTGTGGTTCTTCATCAGTTAACTGATAACCACATTGACAGACACTCGGCTAAAAGCCAGAAAGATGGTCCTTTCGACTTGCTCTTCACTGAGGAGTAGATCTAAGAATATATAATACGTCAGCCAAGATGCGTTTTTACTGTTCTCACAAAACATGTTGCCAAGCATTCATCTCTCCTGATACAGCAAGTCCAGACAAAAGCACAATCCCTCTGGAAATGGAGAGAATTAGGAATTTCCTTCAGCCTCCAACTAAACGATCAGCTTCTTTGAACAAAATGGGGTTGTTTTCAGGGGTTCCTTTTGTACCTTGTGATTCAGACTTTGTGTAATTCTGATTCAAGCATTGCACTCCAACAGGTATCCAACAGTAACTAAGCAGCACCATTTACACAACACATAAATATTTCATACAGTTCTTAAAGCCACAAGTGCCAAACTGGAAAATGTGTCCAAACATCAGAGAATCCCACCTCCAAGACAGTAAATGCAGCTTTGGGAGTTAAAGAGTATCTTGACAAGGGGACCCTTCTCATTCTGCAGGCTCCAGATGAAATTCATCACAACCCTACAAGTGGGACAGTGTTCAACCACATTAAATTTTAACCTCCATGTTTCTGATCAGAGTGTTAAGCTGTTGTTGCCATCTAATTTAAAATTAAAAGCTCTAAAAGGCAGCAGAGGTGTCTGCTCTACCAACTGTTAATGCCTGCATTGTACACCCTTCTCATTTTAGGGATGACAGAATTTTTGGATTAACTGTTTCTTTTTTGGAATTTACCTGAGAAATGAAAATAACATGTGAGTATCAGTCACACACTTGAAGATTCCTGAAGATCTGAAATAAAAGCTGCTACCGTCACCATCAGCTCTCCAAAGAGCAACCCAATAGCATCACTTCTGCCATTCTTACAGTTCCAAAGAACAAAATTAAGGGCAATGGTTCAAAAAACCTAATGGAAAAGGTGGAAATCAGGCTGAAAGATCAATATAAATTGAGTTGAAGGTACTGGCTTGATACAAAGCAAGTGTTGGTCAATATAATTCAGTATTTGGTTTTGAATAAGTTTAATACATTATGCATGCATCTGCCATGATGGTATTGTATGCTAAAAAGCTGTAAACCTTGAAGAAAGCTTGGACATGGGATACAGAGAGGAACTGAAATCTAAGCAGAAGATTAATCTTTTTTATTGGATAATCTGAGATTAAGTGGCTCTGGAAACAAGCTAAGCACATTGCAAAATAACCTCGAATGTATTTCTCCATATCATTGAAATTTCATTTAGTTCTTCAAAAGCAGCAACCTGCCTTCTGGTGATGACCAGACCTGAGTCCAAGTGGTTGTGAGCAAGGGAGTAAATGAGAAGAGTGTGAAAACTGGGATAGGACATTATTTTCTCCACATTATCGTTACAGTGGTACTTTCCTAGGACTTGAGAAAGCAGTCAAAGCATCCCCTCTCTCAGCTCAAATTCATATGCCCCCCTCCCTTCCCAGAATATATGGAAAAGACAGGAAAATATGGACTTTTTTGAGATGACGTATCAACATAGGAATTGCCCTGTGGGTCAGCACTTCCTCTCCCACAGCAGCAAAAGGTGCTGTCTGGAGAAGCATGGGAACCTCTGTCACTTTGGGCCATCCCATCCCCTCATCCTTCCACAGCACCTACAGCCCCACACTGGGAATAGTCAAGGGGACAAATGTCCTTTTAAAATCAATTTTTTGCTCATTCACTGGGCACCCATAGTTCTAATTTTGAAGGATGTGCTGAACAGCTCCACATTGGCTGTTTCTCCCACCCCTGTCACTTGGCAATGCATGTCCATGTTCCCACCAGTCTTTTCCCCTCCAAACTGAGGTGCTCCAGCCCAGACCCTCCATTTGGTGCTGTGGCTGGAGACACATTATGTATCAAAATAGACATGTCATCTTCAACTGATTATTGTCAATCTCAAAAATATGCACATTAATAATTCATCTAATCTATTTAGGTTGACATCTGCCACCCACTTTTCTAGTATATAAAGACTTGATTGTGTCTTGGATTTCAGATCATCATGAAAAAGCTTTAGGAAAGAATAGCTCTTCCTTCCCTCTCTCCCACAATAGAGGCTGATTGAGAAAGAGACAGCAAGAATAAAAAGTGTGTTTAGCACCAATTTTCTGGAGTTTCTGGTAAGGACCTGGATGTCATGAAGGGCTTTTTTCCCCTTATTATATATTGTTTGTTTGTATGGCCTTGGATCCAAGTGCTGGTCTTTGCAAAAAGGAAAAATAGTTTCTTCAAGTTCTATTGACTTCAATAAAGATATTGTGGAAGATAATGTATTCCAATTAGGTATTTTTAAAAATGAAATTTATGGGGTTTTAAGTGGACTATTAAAATAATTGTATATATTTTACACTTTACATGGGTTTTACTATTCTCATTTTACAACATGGTAGTAACATCCTGCACTACTTGACTATTGACATGCCTTAATGTATGATTTTTGTACAAGCATCAGACCTACCCTTCATTACATCTCAAAGCAGATATATTGCTCTAGATAAAGGGTACTGTGATTCAATGATTTTCTAAACATTAAAGAAGATACAATGTGAAAGATGACTTGAAATATTGGACAACTACTCACTTGTAGGAAAGTATTGCAGAATTAATAAATAGAATAGAAAAACAGGAAAACAAAAGCTATTTCAAAACAAAAAATTAAAATCACACATTTTAACCAGCCCCTCATGGAGGAGAAGAGGCAAAAGCCAGCTGGGACACTGCATGAGCTTGAGCCACAGCATCTCCCATCTCAGGACATTCCACTTGGCTGCCCTTCCCAGGATGTGTCTTAAAGCACAGTCAACTTCTCAGCGCTATAGCACCGACCATTGTAAGCCTGGCCTCATCTCAGCTGTTCACAATGGTCAGTGTAACTGACTGTAGCTAGTCAAGATAAAATAAAAGGCAAACTAACAATGCAGCATGGTCCAAAGGTACTGGAAGTTCTGAAAAGTCGTGCAGCAGTAAAGGAAATTTCGGCCATTCCCTTTTCTGCTATAAAAATGCACCCCTTGCAAGCATTGCTGAGAGGATGGCAGGAGGTCATCAGACTGGAACCTGTTACAAACGCTGCAAATGGAATAACACCAAACACATTGTAACGGTGAAAAAAAAAATGAGCGAGAATGTTTCACTTGGTGATGAGGTAAAATGAGCCATTTATCTAGTGCTTGCAGTGCAACCTGCACTTTGCTTGCAGCAACAAGAAGGATCCTGAACTGGAAAATAAAACTGAAGGCTCATTTTGGTTCTCTCCCCTCAAGCTAGATATTGTGGAAAACAGAGAAAAACATCAAGGAGGGAGAACAAATTTTAAGAGATGTTACCTGCTCTGTAGGAAATGTAGTATCAATAATTATTGAGCTATTGATAAACAGAACTCACCCCAATGATGAAAAATTAGATGAAGCTTTGCATGTTGCACACGTTTTGTCAAATGGGAGTACTCAGAGTCTGACGATACTAAAGGAATAAAGAGAGAGCTGGAAAAACGTGGTTCCTGCCCATGTGCCTCAGATCCGCACTGCTGCCACAGAAGCCTCCATATGCTCTGGAGAAGATACAGATGATGTCTGCTCCTTCTGTCCTGGCAAGGAGCAGGGAAACAGAGGTAAAGGCATCTAGCAGGCCCTGGGAGGGCACTTGGCAACAAAATACATCCGGGAAATAGCAGTGGGGCTGATTATACATTTATAGGGTTCAGGCACTGTCTGGAACAATTTAATTCCACACCTCCTAATCTAATCAGGATTTGTGACTTAAAATAACTTTCAAATCTTTCTGCTGGTTTATAAACATTATATTGGTTAAAAATATTAAAATATGACTATTGCCAGAGAACAAACAATATATCTTCTTGAGGATTATGCAATACAAAATGCCAAAAAAATCCCAACCAAAAAAGCCCAACCCCACCCTTTACCAGAGAGACACTCGCAAAAGGAAATTAGTCCTGTCCTGCTAGAAGCAGGACATGAACCTGTTACCATAAGGACAATAGTCTGTATAGAAGGTTAACTAATGCATTTAGTATATTAACTGAAATATTAAGGCATACTTAAAATTCCTGTTTGCAGCCCACAATACTACAGCATTGTTCTTCCTTGCACGTGGCCCTGAATTGCATTGTAAATTATGGTCATCCCTTCTCACTGGCACCAAAATTAATTATCTGATAAATGGAGTTAATACACACGGCTGCTCTGCAACAATCTGTTTGATGAAATTTGTGTTTGGGGTACCGCAGACAGCCCTGCCAAGACACAGACACTATAAACATTTTGATTATGACTGGATGACTCACTGCGAAGCAATCCCTTCACATTTGTTATGAGCCAAGGGGCTCTCCGACACTGACGCTGTGTCTGTGGATGGACAACCTCACATCTCCAAACCAAGCAGCAAACTGACAGTCCAGCTTTAAATGTAAATATCAACTCCAGCAGCTGAAATATCGCCTTCCAACACCAATATAATGAAACACATCAGAAAGAAATGTACATGCACATCAGTGCACCTTCACATTTGTTATGAGCCAAGGGGCTCTCCGACACTGACGCTGTGTCTGTGGATGGACAACCTCACATCTCCAAACCAAGCAGCAAACTGACAGTCCAGCTTTAAATGTAAATATCAACTCCAGCAGCTGAAATATCGCCTTCCAACACCAATATAATGAAACACATCAGAAAGAAATGTACATGCACATCAGTGCCCAGCCACTTTTGCTTGGTAGTGGCTTGGCATGCAAGCAGCTGCTTCTGTGGGCTCAAGATGCTTTGGATGGGGAAGACAGAAAGGGGAGTCAGTCCAAGATCAAGCTGAAAAAGGGGTGGTTTTTTTTCCCCCACTAAATTAGTAGGTGAGGAAAAAGCAACATCAATCAGTAATAGAGGCAGTAGCCCAAAATAAAGTATCTGAATTATTGTGAGTTTCTTCAGCATCTCAAATTATGCCAACTAATTAATGCTGAGAACACCCTCTGGTGGGGCCTTCCCTTTTCAAAAGGGAAACAAGAAGCAAAAAGGTAAAATGACTTAGAGTAACAGAGTGCAATGCTAGAAACAGACCAAATTCAAGTAGTACAGCCTCTATTCTCAGCAAGAAAAGCCTATCCCATGATGAAGTTGCTGCTAACTCAACAAAAAAAGACACTTTTTCTCTCCCTTAGTTTAACCTTTGCTGTGACCATGATGGTCTCTGTAAATAGAGATATTCAGAAAAAAGCATGAGTCTGAGTGGAGAAAACAAAACAACCTTGCAATTGCCAGTTCACTCAGCCAGACACAAAACAATAAAACCACAGCTTGTTCCTTCACCCCGGCCAGGGAACTGAGCTGTGCCCTGTCTCACAAAAATACCCCAAACCAAGTTTTTTGCTGTTTGAATGACTGTTCCCATTCTGCTCTTTACCTGAGCAACCACTCCTGCCTGTTACAACCTGAAGTCATTCTCTGGGAAGCTGAAAATGCAAATGCATCCCTAAAGTGGCAAACCCAAGCTGAAGAATAAGTAAAAATGCCATCCAAGCACTAACGGCGCTGCGCACTCTGAAGTCCAAGCACATAGCTGCGTCGCCTGATGACGACTGACACTTGACAGCCGGACTGATCCCTTATCTGCAAGGAGGAAATGAACAGTGCCCTCAATAACTTGAGGTGTCTCTTTCAGTAGATGACAGTGACAATTTAGCAGTTTGTTATGGCAAATCTAGCAGTGTTTAATTGCATTTAGACAGCCAAATTGGAAGAGCAGTTCCTTCCTTACTACACTGACCAGCGTTTCTTAAAGAACACAGTTAATGACTTTATTTGCAAACAAGTTTAACTTCAGACAACTGGAAAGAAGTAAAGTCTTTTCTGAGCAGTTAGGGCTGTGGTTGTACCTGCAGATCTAACAGAGCTAGAATATAACAAAACGCAGAGACAAGAGATTGCTGTTCATTATGTTAAAAAAAAAAAAAAAAGTCAATGTGCTCGATACCCAAACTCTGGAATAAAAAATTTGAGCAATCTACATGAATCAGAGTCTGCCTGATTTAAAATAACCATATAAGCCAAGAGTTAATGTTTCATTTCAGTCAGTAGGCCAAGTTACAGTCACTCTTTAGAAGTGCAAAGTAAAGAAGCTGAAGGATACGAGTGTGAGAGTGCTCTACATTTGGAGGATGTAGGACCACTGGTGACATGAAATCACTCATTGCATAATACTCAAGAGCCTAACTGGTATTTCTGCCATCCCCAGATCCACTGGTGATGGGCAATATCCCCTGCAATTCAAACTTCTGTCATTTTCTTATAACATTCAAGATATTTTCTTATTAATTCAAAGGAAACTACTATATAAAAGTGAGCCACTGGCTTTCAGTGTCACTCTGTTGCATGAATCATATTGCTTCAATTATACAATGCAACACAAGCCTGGATAAACATGGATTTATCCAAAATGCAGCATTGGAATAGGGAATATTTGGAACATCAGCAGCATTGGCGTGCTTATGCATCCAGAGCAGCTTGGAGCTCAGAAGAATGGCCCATCCCAGC
>NW_010331023.1:39373-54808 GCF_000700745.2 Antrostomus carolinensis | reverse complement strand
AACACTAAAACATCATTTAAATCTGCAAATCATGAAGGTTCAGAGACTGTTGTAAATTTAAGATCCCAAGAAGACCCTGGGATTTCAAAGAAACAGAAATTCAACAGGATTCTTCTGCAGAAACAGCAGTAAATCTGTGGGTTTAGAGTAGACTTAGAGATTCTCCAACCTCAAGAGTCAGTTTCTGTATTAATTGGAGGAAACAGACAACATGGTACTATACTAGTCCTACACTAAAAAACTTCTGTTGTTTCTGATTAAGTTGAGGGGATAGAGAAATTATGCACATCAGGGTTTTGAGTGCACTGAAAGACCACCTACAGGTGAAGCGATTGACATGAAGTTTTGTGTTATTACTCTTCTCCTCCAGCTGTCTGGTAGAGGGTAAATGCCATGACACCACCTGCATAATGCAGACACATGTAACATGTCCCAGTGAATCAAAACCCTTAAAGGAAGCCTTTTTCTCAGGGTCAAATGTGTCTGAGCATCTAATGTAGAACATAAAAATGTAAACAGGCACAAACTGCTAGATTTCTGAAGGGCTTTTCATTCATTTCTCTTATCATTGTGGGCATCAATGCCAGAACATTAAAAAAAATAGAACAAAGGAAAAATAGTTAAACAAGAAGGGATGATGTGCTTCAGACTCAGTTGTAAAATGCATGGCTGTTAGCAGATCAATATTACCAATTTCTATCTGCACCTTTGGACAAAGAAACTCTTCTAACAGTTATCCCTACAAGAAATTCAAAACCACAACTCAGATCATTACAATATTAAAGCAATAATGGTTAATTACACAACGGGGGTTACACCCAATATGCACTAAGGCCTGTCCCAAGAAGACAGCTGGAGAATGACTGCACAAGGATTCTCAGCATTTCGGTAGCTATTTGATAGTCGAGATGATATGCTATGTAACTCCACCTTCAGACACACACCTAGTCATGCACCTTTTTTTCCAAGACTCCCCCCATATTCTTGCACTGTGTTTTTCATTTGGTGGGGGAGAAAACGGACTCCCCAGCCTGAAAAGTCACTATTCCTCATTATCATAGTTGTGAGAAATTCACTCTTAATTTGAAGAGATTTAGGTATGATGAACTGTTAAGATAGATATTCATAACCTCGGAACTGGTAACATATAGATTCAAGTATCTTTTCCTCTCTGGGTTGAATTAAAAGTGTTATGAGTAATTTATAATTAGCTAAGTATTCAAGTTTTTATAAAATTATAGCCATAAAGCCCATACCTTAGACATTAACCTTGTACATTGGAGATAAGCTGCACGACAGCCTATGCAACAGATTTTTCAGATACGCGTTTCTGCATTGCTCCTGCATCTGAAAATACCACCAAGCAGCCATGTGCAGCAAAATTGAGTTCTGAGCTCTTTCCAAGAAAAGCACACACAACTCGAGTACAAAAGCAAATACAAAATGCTGGAGCTCAACTGGTGCTCAAGAAATACCAGGTCTTTGTACCTGAACAATGTACCTGCTGCATCCCCCCTCCTTTTTGGATGCTCATAGGGAAATACCATATGTCAAGCAGGATTTATTACAGACTCTCTATATATGATTAAGTTCCTTCTTGGCTTCAGGCAAGGCAAAATTAATTTGATGGTAAAACAAAGCAAATGCTAGTCTAATATGTGCATGTTTTCTGTTCTTTCCTTAGAGAGCAGAGCCTGTATTTTGCAAGCAGTTGAGTCTCCTTCTGAAACCAGTATTTTGACTGATTAATAACTAAGGATTTATTGCTTAGTGAACAAATGATGATGTATTATCTAAAAGAAATGGAGCAAGTGATGTCTGTAGAGATGTGTCTGATGACCAAAAGATGGAGATGAGACATTCCTGCAAAAGGATACCTATTGCTTTAAGTGGTATTTGCATAGGAACACAAGCAGAAGAAAATAATGTGTTTTCATTTTATTATTTTGAATTTGGGGGTTTTTTTAAGGGTAAAAAATTTTACTGTTTCAGCCCAAGGAGATATATCTGTATTCAAATTTTCAGTAAGCAATGATCAGAAATAGAAATGCTTAAAAAAACATGGCAAGAATGGCCAGTACTTAATCACTTTGAACTCAAGGAACTAGCTCATTGGATTTTTGTGCTGCATTGATCATGTAACTCTAATTACAACCTTGATTTAAAACTTCAGTTTCTTGGTTTTATGAGTTAGCAGTTAATTATTATTTAAGTGTTAATTATCCTTAGCCTATACACATTTACTGAAGTCTTCAGGCCCTTCCCGTGGTTCTAAAGAAAGTATTTTTTCTGAAGAGTAAGCTCTCCATTTTAGCCATAATATCTACTTTGCCATCCATTTAAAAAGAGAAATTTTAAATTTAAGTAAATCTGAATAAACAGACATCCATATCCTGCAAAGAGGTGACCCATCTCCCCAGGAAAAGTGAGGACAAGGAGCTGGGTCCCACCGAGGGTGCTGGAAGGCTGGCCCCATTGCAGCAGCGATAAGCACAAGGATGTTTTGTAGCATTAAAAAAAGGGGAAAATGTGAAATGCAGAGCAAATGAGGCAACAGCAGCTGAGGATCCAAGCTGGTATCTCTACATGCCACTGTGCTGTGCTCTGTGCTGATACTGACCTGCTTGGAACCAACCTGCAGATCTACTCATAACACTGCATTACACAGAAGGGATATTACCCTTCAGTACTATCACATCACAAATAAACGAGAACAGCAGCACATGGGTTTTGCACCTGTTTGAAGTCCAGCAGGGTATTATGGAAGAATCTAAACTACCCCAAACCCTAATTAGCCCAGTTGATCATATCAGGACATGTATCCACTTATTTTCAATTAGACCTACAAAAAATTTGAAACACCTTAAGCCATCCTTATTACAGTAGTTTTTCTAATAAAAAATAATTTTAATGACAAAAATTACATAATAAACTTAACTGTACAGAACACTTCATGTATAAAACTATAAGGGAATGAAATGTTCTCTATAGCATTAGTGGGCTTTCTTGGACAAGTTACATTTCAATGAAATATTAATTCTTGATCATTTTTCATGTGTTAATTAGTAGAATAAGCTGTAGGAAGTCTAGATTACCATGCAAATGTTAATTAGGTCATAATTTATGTTAAGCATTTCCAAGTATAGGAGCACCAGAATCTCATTTAGCAGCAGCTGAACTTTAGAAAAAATCTGCATTTGCAACAGTTATTTTTCTATTTCAATTTGAGAGTTACTATGTTTTAATAAATACCAAAGAATATGTATTAAATTGTCCAAAGTCTCTTCTCCCCTTTCTACCCAGAGTCACACCTCAGCTAAAAGTTTGTCTCTGGCCAGGTACAATGAGAAGTTGGGAGCAGATGTTGAGGTGCAACAACTCACAGGTGCCATAGGAGACCTGGGGAAGAGATAATGGCTTTAATTTATATCAGAGCCAAAATACACAGCCCTGCAAAGGCAGGGATGTTCACCCCACATAGAGTCCAACAGCAGCAGCAACTCTCCTAGAGTCACCTCTTGCTTTTAAAGTGACTCACTACGGCACTTGCCCAGCAAGATGGAGAAGGTAGCTTAAAAACTGGGGAAACCTTTTCCCTTTTTGTCCGCTGCTGCCCTCAGGAAATGCAACAAAGAGGAAAAAAAAAAAAAAATAGTTACAGGATGCTGGTTTCCAAATCTGTGAGGCAAGAGCATCCTCCAACCTCAAGCTCCTCCTCAGAGGGCTTCACGTTTTTTTTTTTTCTGTTTCCAGGCACAGTACCTGGCAGTGGTTTTTTGTCCACTGATGAAGAAGTGGGACCTGCATCTAGCCCAAGGCACACATGGCAGTACAGGCAGCAGTCAAGCCTGTTGTTGCTCATGGTTCATTACCTGAAAACACCCATACACTGCAGCCAGTTTGAGGCAGCAGAGAAGCTGGCACTGCTTCGGTATTTTATGTGGAACAACTACTGAAATAAACAGCTGCAATGACACACTGTAGTGGGATGAAGATGAATTTATTTTGCTATTTCCACACTCCCACAAGTTTTACACCTCCCCACACAAATCTGCCCAAGCTGCTTCCACTTTGTTGGTATTATCAAAAGAAGAAAAATAGCACTGGGGCTTTGGAGGAAATACCAGCATTAACTCCCAATCCACTTTGAAGGCCAGCATAAATTGTTATTTCCATGTGTTCAACTGCATTTCAATTGTTTTTTTAAGTTGTTTTTGTTCTTTAAAAAGAAAAAAAACCCATTAAATTATACAAAACTTAACAAAACAGATGCAATTCCACTTGAAGTCATAGCAGTCAGCTGTACCCTCTCCAAGATATTTCTAAAGTAAACAATGTCAGGTTGGAAAAAAAAAAGATAGTTCAGCCATAAAATCAGACCATTTGGGAGCTAGAAAAATAATAGCTTAGAAAAAAATTAGTAGAGAAGGAATATAGTTAAACCATACTTTAAAAGGGTAAAACTTAAGAACCTTACCCTAAAAAAGGCAAAGTGGGAAAAACAGGAGAAAGATAACAGCAAAAGACCAAAGGGATTCAAGGTCACTAAACTGATTTAAACACTTCATTTCCAGTGAGAACAAATAAAGGGGAGGAGCACAGGAAAGCACATAAAACAGCGGATGACATAGAAAGACAAAACAGCTATTCACCATTCTTCATAATGCAAAACTAGTGAAAAGCATGACAAGACATCACATATCAAATGGATTTAGATGGGTAATTTTTAAAGTGGTATAATTACTACATGGCACACTTACTAGTATTTTACTCCAGTAAATCTATGTACTTCTATGCACAGTAATTACTTTGTTCTAGGTCACTACACAAGCTTGAGCTATGCTACCAAGAGGTGTAGAAAAGCTAGAGAGGGGAAAGGAAGATCCTGTATCCCAGTGCTCCAAAGGAAATAATTTATTGTGTGGCCTCTGAATTCAACATCAGGTTACTGACCCACAGCACTGGCTGGCAGCAAGGTCTGAAAGCCAGAACCTGCCTGATCCACACCAGACCTAAGTCACTTTTTGTCTGTTTAGTAAGCAGGCATCAGTGGATAAGGGATATTTTGTGACCACGCTGTATGTATAAACTAGCAGCTGAGCTACAGAAGTACTGAGCACCCATGGACATTTAAAAACATTAGCTCCTCCTTCTCAGAGAGTTGTGTTTAATATTACTGATGGTATGATGTGTACTATTGACTGGAGCAATTTAAACCCCTCAACTCTGAGGGAATTCCCTGTTCCACATTTATTTCCTTCAGAACAGAACACAGTTATTAATAACTATTATTTTAGTGGAGATGAGCTACAGTATCTTGCCCTCTTTTTAGAATATCACATTTAAATCACTATGTACACTACGCAGGGTTGATCTCGCAGCACCTTGAGCCAAAATAGCTTTCTTTCTCACTGCCTATACATTTTTCAGGGTAGAGATGCAATCAATACAAACAAAGGAGTCTGAGGAACCCAAGAGGAACAAGAATTGTTTTTTTGTGGAATTGATGCTGCCGTGTATCCATTAGCTCCACTCAGTAATTAGGAAATTAAAAGTGTCTGATTGCTCCCCTCTACTGAAGGTCACCCTCAGGGCCCTAACATTGGGTTTAGATATTAATTAAGTGTTTGCTGATGGCTGCCAGGGCATGAGATACAAACAGCAGCAGAAATCTTGTTTTAAGTCTCTGACTTATTATAAAGAAATGCATGGACTTCCCCATAGGGGATATTTTCAAGAGTACCTAAGCCTTAGGTTTATCACCACAGTTTGTAAGGCAATAGCCTGGCTATACACATATACTTCACTTTAATAACATCTTCCTTCTTTTAGAGCAGCATAGTTTGGTTCAGACTAATAAACCAGGAGCAGTCCATATTATGCATACTCACATGCATAAGTGATTCAATCAATATTAAATTTTAGCTACAATTTTTAATAATCTTTGTTGATAGTTCATTAAGAAAATCTCAGAAACACATAGTACAAACATATGTCTGTAATGAAGATAATCTTTGATAAACTTTAAAATATTGAATTTTGTTTTTATAAGCATCTGAACTGATGCAATAGCTTAAAACTACAGTGAACACCCAAGTGCAGAAGGTAGATTTGCAATCAACAGATGCGCGATGCTGGAGCAACTCAGAAGCTAGCTCAGTTAGGGGAGCTGGGTACCAAACACACACAGTAACTGGTTCAAGCCAATATGTCCTGATGCAGCTATGTTGGCTCTGGAGCTAATACAGGATCCAAATAGGATATCTCTGTTTTCCTTTGCATTGTGTGGATACGCCTAGAATCTTCTTTTTCTGAGAGGGATATTCAGAGGACTAAGACCCATTGAAATGAAATCCTTATGCAACTGATCTTTTAAACTAGATGTTTCTAAAACTCATGGCTGAAAAATCACAGTATGTACAAACCTGCAGTTGTGTACCTGGACCAGTGTGTCCCAGGATCAGACATGGTTGCCCAAATTTAAAAATAATTTATCTGTTATCCTAAGTACAGTTCTTTGAAGACAGATTATCTAAAGAAAGTCTTTCTTTCTGCAGCTATAGAGAAGTTATTATGGGATATCAGACCAATAGCTACATCTAATCCAGTAACCCAACAGCAGCTAATGCTGTAGTGGCTTAGTACTTTTAAAAGAGTACACAAAGTACTACACGAATGAACGACATGAAAGCCCACACAATGATAGATACACATGAAAGCATGTCCAACACAATAGAGAGGAAATAAGTCTGCTGGGAACAGACTATTAAAAAAAAATTAAAAAGAAATTTACAACTGATGCAACAGCAAAGGGGGTACCAGGACAGAGAGAAGATGAGGTACAGGCTAAGGACAAACTTTGGTTCGTCATTTCAGACAGTAGCATAGTGTAACAAAACTTATGAAATACAGATAAATGAAGGTAGAAATAACCAGGACACAAAACAAGAGCCTTAATAAGACTTCTGGATGCACATATAAACTTGAACGATTGTGTCTTAGATGGCTCATGCAGCATGATTCAGAGGTGGCCACCATGACACAAACTGAGTAGCTGAAGATGACACTCACATTACAGGCAGGATGGAATTATCCACAGCAGACAATACTGAAAAGTGAGATTTGACACAGTGGCGAGTCCTGCTTTAGTCATAACAGAAGAATTTTGTTCTAGCTATATTGCATCAGACTTAAAAGCCAAGTGTCAAGGACAGCAAGGAGACAGGCACAGGTTTTCATGCAGGTATAACTGCAGACATGAATTTAAGGGGTGAATAGAGCAAGCTTCTGTTAAAGTGAGGGTTATAAGCTAAAAAAAAAAATCAAATATATCTGGAGATGTTTTCATTAATAATCTAAATATCTAATCTGTTTTTGAATCTTAGCATATTGTGGATTTGCTTTTAGAATAACACAATCCAAGATGGTTCTTTAGCTTTGGCCTTTTAGAATAACACAATCCAAGATGGTTCTTTAACTTTGGCCCCATCTTATTTAAGAAAATTGCTGCCTCTTTGTTCCCTTCTGACTACCCTAACACTTGTCACTTGCACACTTTGTTATGTACCACTCACTTTTGTGGATCTGAAAAAGAGTTGTCCTGACTAATTTTCTATCGCTCTGGAAGAGAATAATTTTGCACTGTAAAATAAAAACGTTTTGATTAACCATTTACTCCTTTCTGTGATGGATCACTTAGCTCATCTGAAATCCCTCACATGAGCCATCAGTGAGTCTCATTTTGTAAGAGAGTCTAAAGATGCTTTTATATATAAATACTAAAAAAAAAAAAAAATAATTCTTTACTGTCCCAAGTCTTTTGGGCAATGTTTGTAAAATGTCATTGAATCAGTGTGGTCTTACGTGGTGTCTACATTCTGCTGATGGAGTAACACTATGATGAAAACTCAACTGCGAGCCAACTGCCTGTTTTGGAAAGATTTCCTCCTTCTTTACAAGAGTAGCAACTTCTTCCATCACTTTTTTTCCTTGCCAGTTTTGAAGCCTGAATTCCAATGTTTGCACCACCTCATCATTCAATGAGCTTTCCGAAGCACAGCCACCCTCACGGTTTAGCTTGTTCTCCATCACACTTCCCTGCAGCTGATCTAATCTGCTGTATTCTGTGTGACCAAGATCCAAGAGCCTGGACCAATCTGACATCACCACCAAATGCAGAGAGCACCCTCAGAATATCCACCCCAGTGTC
The DNA here is from genome assembly GCF_000700745.2 of Antrostomus carolinensis. NCBI lineage: Eukaryota > Metazoa > Chordata > Aves > Caprimulgiformes > Caprimulgidae > Antrostomus > Antrostomus carolinensis. The sequence goes on along the minus strand of NW_010331023.1, from coordinate 46,599 downwards.
TGGTGTATTTTTTTTTTCCATACTGAAGGTAAATGCTCTGAGCCCTACAACTTAAATAAACTGAAAAAGCTACAATGCTAAAAAAAAAAGCTCTATGCTTTTTTTTCTAAAAAAAAATTTAGAGGTGACAATTTTTTGCTTCAGAAATTTCAAGTAAACTGAAATATCCAAGTAATTGGATTTTTTTATTTGAATTTTGCTTGAGGATCTTCAGGTACACATCAGTCTCCAAATGTAAGTACGACAAGAATAACCATAGTCACAAGCAAGGCTGAACTGATTTAAAAATTAGCAGGCAATTTACTACAGCAGAATGTGTGTAAGATACAGCAGTAAGAGCAAGTTAATTGAACAAAAAATACTTTAGGAAGAACCAATCTGAATTATCAGGTTCTAGTAATCAAAAAAGATTAATAGAGTGATATTCATGACCCCTACCCATAAAATAACTGTCAAGAGAACCTTTCTCTTTTCAGAAAGAGAAAGACTCAGAGTCTCAGAAATTTTAATTACTATTAATTGAGCTGATTGTACACTTAGATAAGATGTACATAAAATAGTTTCAGACTTTAGGGAAAACAGACAGTTACATACACCAATTACCAAATTTTTAAAAGACCTGGCAGTAAGTGATTAATTAGAGGAACACAGGCAATAAAGGGATTCCAGCTAAAGAAGTTGGTGGCTCTGCAGACAGGAGCCAAGTGATCATTTGAAAGAGGATGTGGGACAGCAGGAGAGGATCAAACCCTCTCCCCTGCAACACTGCCTTGCCAGCTCCACAACCAGCAGGGACCAGCTCAGCTTAATTGAATTAGCACAGTGACTATGGCTAATTGGGACTTTTTCTGAGGAAACCTTTCTGTAATCTGATAGCACATATTCTGTACAGCTGAAACCTTGAGGAGGAGAGCCACTTGGCAGTAATTTTGATAGGAAAGAGTTGTTTAGGCACAAGGCAGGTTTAGGTCAAAGGCACAAACTAGAGGAGCCTTGTCAGGGCAATTCCCTGGACCATGAGTAGAAAATGAGAACTCAGTCCCCAGAATTCATGCCAGGACATAACTGTGCATTTCCTGCTTTCAGCTTCACTGCACCACCACTCCCCAAACTAGAGGCTCTTCAACCATAGATGAATGTTTATTTTCTTCCATTCTCCATCAAAACCTCTGAAAGACTTGTTTCGTCTTGCTTTGAAGTAGATATTTTTAAATGAACCGTTTGCCAGCCAAGTCTAATTGTAAAGCGTAACTACTGCAACCTGAAAAATCACTCTGAGCTGCTATATAGATGGGAAATGACTGCAAGCCAAAAGTTGCAAGAGTGAGCAAATGTAAGAGTTCTTTAAAAGAGGTGGATGTCAGTAAATCTGCTATTCCTCCTTCTTTATAATGTGTGTCCTTGTTCTTGATTAAATTGCTTGGCATTTACCAGTCAAAACCAGTTTTGCTTTCTATTCAAATGACCAAAGACCTGTCTGGGCTGCAATTATGAACCAGTGTCATAATGACACAAAAATGTAATGTTACAGTTGTAACAAAAGAAAGTCTAAGGGATTGCAGAGTTTTAATATTTCAATAAGGTTAAAGGAGGAGCATTAAATAATTTAAGTTCTGTAATAAGATATAAGGACTAGAGCAATATTGCATCCATACTCATGTATCTTTTCATGTGTAGAGGTGAAATCTATGTGATAAATTGCAGGAGTGTGAGGTAAATTAATTTATGAGGCACTTTGATCACAATACCCTCTTCTGGCCTACTAATCCATTTCCCAGAAGACTTGCTCTAACATCCCAAATCATGGAACACTTTTATTGCTGACAATAAGAACAATGTTACATAGTCTACCTCTTTTTCTCCTCATAGGCATGGAAGTTTTATACTATCTATATCAAATATATATTATGTTATATGTATATAATACATATTAATTAAGTTACAGAAAATTATACTAAGTGAGATACTTAAAAAGAGAAAACATCTTCAAATACTGACAGCTGGGTGAGGTGCCGTGATGTCTGCATGTTTCTGGTGGCAGGGGAAAAATGGATAAAGAACAGATGTATAGTGCTCCAACTACGATGATTTAATATTGCCAGTAAAGAAATAATACATATCTGTGTATAATTCCTGGAAAAGCACTAATAGTTAAACTTAATCTACAAATGTGCTCACAATTTAACATTTTAAGGTTATAGACTATGATGTGGTAAAAATGCTAATTAATATATCTATCACTGCCAGAAGTGTGACGAAACCTAAATGTTTGGCAAGCTTTCTGTAAAGAAAACCTGTTACTACCTGAAATCCCCACTCACTGTGAATTACCAGATCTTTATATCCCATCTCAAAAGGCAGCTGCAGCACACAGCAGCCACAGGAGCTGCTGGAGCAGCAAGGCATCGGTCCCTCCCTAGGGAGGTCATGAGCATCCTGAGCATCCCCTCTCTGCTGGGCCATAACAGACAGGTGCTGCCAGGCTGGAGGCTCCCAGAAGGGAGGATATTTACCCCTCTGCCCATCAGGCTGGCAAAAGGCTGTAAATCCAAGTTATGATCTATCACAAAGCTGAACAAAATATAAACTCTGGGAGTGTTATTTACCAGAAGATCACCAAGTGGATTGATTTTATGGATCTGAAGCTTCTGAATCTTACCACACATACAGAAGTGTCTAGTGCCTGAAACCCCATTAAAGAAATCCATATGAATGTGGGGAATGTAAAGCGGGAAACGAGCCGGCTTACAGTAAAGTTATGGATGTGTATACATACAAGCACTGCCTTCCACCAATTTACCATGGTTTTGTTTACAGCATGAATTGCACTTACCCGAACATTAAATATTGACAGAAACAGTCATGGCAAACTTAATGACACTTTGGGCATTTTCTCCACTTAAGTCGATATATATACACTTTAGAATTTGTTACAGGAATCATAATTCAAAATGTAATAACAAAAAGGTTTCTAGAAGAAGAAAGGCAGGATAATTGTTCCCAGGTTTCATACATTTATCCTTTATGATTTTAAGTACTTCATTTAGAAAACACAAGCCTTGTAGGCACTGAGGTCTGCCTAACTCCGGCCACCAGAGCATAGAAGGTAAAAGTTAAAAAATATTAGAAGGCGGTATCTTTTTTTTTTTTTTTTTTTAGGGTGAGGGCAGGCAGATAACAAAACTAATAATGAAAAAGTAGGGAATTTGATAAGTATTTCCAGTCCATGGAGTGATATTTCTGAAGGTTTTCACTGACAGGAAGAAAAAGCAAATCACAAGTACATATAAACTGAAGAGAACAGAAGCCTTCTACCTGTGCTGGCACCTTTTCTTCCTCCAGCTCTGCTAAGGCTTTGCCCTGGGGTGGTAGGAGTCCCGTGCAATGCCCCTTCCACCACGACCACAGCTCACCAGCACCATTTCAAGCCTGGACAGCACAGGTATTGAGACACCTTGCTTCTGCAGCTGCAAGCAGATGTCTTTACTGCTATTAGGGGAGCTGAACAAATTCCCTCTGTGGGCAAAAAAATGCACAACAGTCTGAAGAAGGCAGCAACACTCATTTCCCCTGGGCAATGCAATGTAGGGATTTTCTGCTGCCCTTTACAATGCCATTCCCACTGCTACTTTGGCCTGTGACAAGCATCTTGTTCCAGAGTGGCACTTGCACAATGAGAAAAGATGCTCTCAGCAATAGCAAAACTCAAAACATTCCAGTCTTTATCAAGATCCAGCAGAAATACAGCCAAACCCCAAACCAATATGACTATTTGAATAACTGCCTGCAAGACCTGGTCAGCTGATGAGAAACATCTAGCCCTTAGTTATCCATAAGAGTGACTAAGACCTTTCTGCTTTGAACATCCCCACCGTGGGCTATTCTGAGAAGATGAGAAACAAGGGAAGAGCAAAGGACAATGTTTTGTGAAGAAGATGAGTGCAGAACACAGCTCTGTACACTAAAAATGGGTCTCTGCACAGTGACTTGTACACAAATATGCCTGCACCACTGAGACTAAAACAGTTAGAAGTGTCTGGCCATATGTGTATCCACACATTCTCATTTTGGAAGATGATACATTGCCACCTTCCTCAATCCTCCTCAAAGAATAATGAAGGGAAATATATGAAGTAATAGCAGCCATAAATAAGGAAGCTTTGCAGCAGAAAAAAAAAAATTAAGCCTCCTTTTCTTACAGCCCCTTTCCAAAACTTCCCATTACAGAAGAGGGAAATGCTTCAGACAAAGGAGGGTCTCCAAAACTGGTTGAATTATTTACTGAGAAATAGTTATATTACAGATGTCAAAGTATTTCCATCTTGCTCTGGTGCTCTGAAATCTTTATCCTTTTCCTGTATCAAGAGGTACATTTTTGTTCTTTTGACATTTAGAGGACAGGGTAAAAGCAATAAGAAACAAAATAGGCAGACGGTGATATAATCCAGCATAAAAACTTATGGGTTTATGTTAAAAATATTAAAAAGGTAAAAAAATTAGTACCTTTGCCTCATGGCTTAACATCCTAAAAATATTAAACAGCTTTTTTATGGAATGGAACCATTATACTCTGCAGATACAATTCATGGAATGTTTCCCAAAACTACATCACAAATAAAGTACTTGTTCATTCACAGTATCCAGTAGCTGCCTCCACAATTTATGGGTAACATCCTATGTAAATCATTGCAAAAAATGACAGATCTCAGGGGCTGTTTGTTGTTTAATCTCAGTTTGTCATGATTCAAAAAGAACGATGTGAAAACACAAGGAAAGTCATCCATAATGGCAAAAAAAGATTCTTAGACATCCTTAGTTGTTTTCTAAGAAACATAAATAATCAGCTCTTTGTCAGCTATGAAATGAATCTACATTTTCTATTCCACACGAAGGGCCTTCAAAACCAATCCTAAGTGGTTTACACCCCATTCTATTTCTGCTGGCAGAATGCTGAGACTCTGCAAGATTTGACAGCTACAGATTGTCCACTGAGCTGGGTAACAACATGAAAAGACATCAGACAGAAATAGGCTGGTACTTTTACAAAAATCACAAGGCTTTGGAAAGAAGTTTGTGCTTTGTGCTGTGTTGCTGCCAGGCCATGCCATCGGCTCCCTGTGTGCTGAACGAGCCGTTTGCTGGTTGAATCAGATTTTCTCCCCAGGAAAGGGAAAATTCAGACAAACTCAACAGCCCAGTGGAAGACTGAGATTCACGTTCATCTGAATCAGCTCCAGGGAAATGCTCAAACCACCACATCACTGATCACATTGTTGTAAAGATCTCAATCTCTCTTACATTCTATTTTACCAAAATTTGGATCCTACTAAAACTGGTAAGTGTGTTCCTACCAGAAGATTTTTTTTTGGGGGGACACAAGTCTATATATTTCACTATAGGTCTCTGCCACATAATCTCTAACTAATTTACTGTAATTACTCTTACTTAAAATCCAATATGGCCACTTACAAATCCTGCCACACTCCCTCCCACCCCCCCAAGAACTTGTCATGAAAAAGGCAAAAGTAGATACAATTTAAATAACTGCTGGATTCAGTGATTAATATTAAAGCACACAGATAGAGATTCACTGGTGATAGACGATCACATTTTTCTCCAGAAGAGAACAGTGGTGCTTTGCAAAGCAGAGCTGAGTTTACATAAAACTGACAAAAGCAGATGCTATCACTTCGAGAATCACATTTCTAATACTAACCCTCAGTTAAAAAAAAAACTAGAAGCATTTCTCAAACTACAGTGATCTTCCAGTCTGTTTCTTCAAGGACAGCAAAATAACTGGTACAGATGTATATTAAAGGAGAAGGAATATGGATTTCTGACATGGATAACTGTCACCCTGACGAGTGAAATTGGCTCGTTAAAATAGCAAAGATCTGGAGATGACTGAGAAGTCAGCAAAACACCCCACAACAGCACTGCAGACAAACATCAGTTTGTCAAAGCTTTGCTTTCCCTCCCTGTGGGCTCCTGCTTCTTTCTGAATGGATGAACAGAGGTCACTCGTGTGCTCAGCTGTGGCTGGGGTACAGCCTTGGTCTCCTCCAAAATGCAATCAGAGAGAGAGAGAAGCCACAGTTCAACCCTTACACTCAAATACAGCAGAAGAATGTCAGAAAATCTATGCCTCCTGCACCACACAGAGTTAGCAGGCAATGGTTTAGCTTTCTTGTTCTGAAAGAAAAGCAAAACCATCCTAAATATGCCCTTCCCAGAGGTTAAACTTTGCAACGAGGTATTTTAAAAATACCCATCCTTTCTTTGTTAGAACCTCCTTTTCCCATGGATTTAACTCTCACTGACTAGCATCCGCCACCCCCATCTGAGAGCCCCCACTAGCTCCAAGCAGAGCTGTGCGCTCCATTTTAGTGGCAGTGAATTTAGCATTGTCTCTTCCACCTCATCACTTCTTGGCATGGGTAGAGCCTGCCTCAGAGCCCATTCAGCCTTACATAAAACACTACAGTAGCCACGGAGGCTGTGAGCAATGGACTGGCTTTTTTACTGTCTCATAGCAAGTGAGAGAAAATAATCCTGATGTCCCACCTCTCCTGACTAATTATTTATACCAAATAGAAAACTTAAGAGGTACCAGCAATATCTTAACACCACAGCTCTACTTTTGGGAAACAGATGAATGGTCAACCCCTATAGCAGAATATAGCTTCTGATTAGAGATGCTCTGATTTAAATCTCTTTAAGGAAATAAGACAATTTGTTTCAGGTTTTGTTTTCTTTTTTTATTTTCCAGTTAATAAGAAAAACACATTGTTCTAAACTAATTTCAAAATGTAAATACTACACCAAACCAACACTTGATAACTTGCTTTGGCTGTCAAATAAGAAAAAAAAGTCATTTACATTGCTTTAGTCACACAACAAAAGAAACACTGCATTGCAAAATGTAGCGTGTTACCCTGTATTCCTTCAGCCTAGAAAAATAAACCAACAATTGCCACAACTGAAAAGAGAATTTGCTACAATTTCTCAAGCACATAAAAGCTTATAACCACAAGAGGTTAAAATGAGCAATTTCTACATTAATTCAGCAATATATATGGAATCAAGTCCTAGTTTGATGAGCAAGGCCTAACAAGACCCTCTAGATATGCTTTGCAAGCCAAGGCAGCAGACATTAGCTGAAGCTTCATTGCATGAGAGAAAAGGATCCTGTGGAAGAGGATCCCCTGCCAGGACTCCCCAGTCCA
>NW_010331023.1:16906-39318 GCF_000700745.2 Antrostomus carolinensis | reverse complement strand
ATCCTGCCAGGAAACATAACAATCCTGGTAAATAGTTATACAACCTCTGAGCTGCTGTGTTGCCAAAAGAAAAGTAAATAACAGAGAAGACCTTTCCCCAGCTTTAAAGTTTTCTAGGTTCCAGTGGATGAGAAGCAAAGGTTCTGCAGTTGGCTCAGAAATCAACAGCAGCAGCCAAAAAAGGGCAATTAGTGGGGAAGGACATGCAGGACCCTAACAGCATCCTGTCCATACCAAGTTCCCACCACACCTTTGGCTAGACCAAGCAAGACATCATTCACAGGTGATTTTACAGTTAGGAGCCCCCAGAGCACAGTTCTCTTTTGGGAATGATCTAGCTCTTTTCCCAGAGCAATCAGGGGATTAAGTTTTTCCCAATTGTAGTAAATGAAAGAGTCTGAAATTTTTCTTTCCTCTCTATTAAGAAAAAAATTGGCATGATTTATCTTGCCACAAGTTTTTATGCTGCTGTAGCTGGCCTGCAAGTGCATTGAGATAACAGTTAACAAGATTTGCAAGTCAGGCATGTTACAGAGAAATATGCTTTTTGAGTTATGCAGAATCAGTGTTACACTGCCTGTGAGAGACGGGAAGCACTGCACAAATCTGGTGGGAAGCATAGCCTTCAACTGAGAAACACTGTTAAAGCAGAAGCTTTTGTCCAAAGACAAGCCCAACCTTCTCATCTCTTAAAGGAAGCAATTAAGGAAAAAATGGAAGTTCCACATTTGAAGCAAACTGCCTGTCTGCATGTGCTGAGCCTGTGGTTCAGCTGAGAGCATGGACACAGGGGAAAAAATTCTCTACAACAGTACAGCTTGTTTGTCAATTGAGTAACAGTAAGTGAACGTGAAGGCTCTTTACACCTCACAGCTGGGGCAGTCTGATAGATTATAGCTTAACCACCATGAAGTTTAAGCCAGTGTGAAGTTGGCTTACACTACAGCACTTGATTTCATGAAAAACGGGATCCAAGAGCCACCATGATCCATCACCCAGCTCACAGCAGTGCTTGTACATGCACGCCAAGCCATGCCAAGGACACAGCACTATGGACAGGATGCCTGCTCTGGGTACCAGCTGGGAGGGCAGTGTCTGGCAGCCACCAGCCTCACTGAAAGAGGCTATTAAGGAACAGAATAACAAAACCTCACTTATTTGCATCTCAACTGCCTCAAATGCCCTAAACATGTTCATGATGGAGCTCTCTCAGTGTCCTCAGATCTATTCCACTGCTGGATGCCAGGTACAGACTGCACAGGGCAATTGACTGTCCCTGGGTTGGGTATAAGGAGAAAGGAGAGCCAAAGAGAAAGGCAGGTGTTGGTTGGCTGTCCTGTAAAACTATGCTTTCTTTATATCAAATATTGATATTCTGAGATCTGTATGTGCTATCAGAATATTAAATAATCCCTCCTGACAAAGACATATATGAATTTTGCTTATATCTTTGTTTGGTTCCTCTGGAAAATACAGTCATTTAAAGCTCTCCCTTAAAAGCAGACAGGGCACAGCTTACAGTAGAACCTCTGAGGCTTTAGGTACTAATTCATATAATGCATATGTGTTATACAGAAGAAATGATTTGGCTATAGTTACATTTGAAAGCAGGTTTGTATTCTAGTCTCTATATTAATTTCCTGTAAAACTGATATTTGAAAGCAGGTTTGTATTCTAGTCTCTATTAATTTCCTGTAAAACATCATAGATTCTGTCAGGACTTAGGGATAATCTCTTCTCACCTGTTAAAGGGCACAACTCCTCAGATGTAGGGAACAGCACACTAAAGACGTACAGTCCTCATCAGAAAGACTTCAGTACAAATGTGACACTGATTTGTAGTTTGTTTCCATCTCTAGACACTATAGATTACATCTTTTGCTTTGATAGACTAGAAAAAAAAATAAGCAAATAATTCAATTTCCATAAGAACAGGGCTTAGAGGGGCCTTGCAGAGGCTGAACCTCAGAGGAGTATGACTCTTACAAGAGAACTGCTTGATACCACACTGCTTGTAGAAGGTACGTCATCACAAGACACTGTGTGGCAACAAACAGCTCAAAGCCAAATCAAATACAATCTAAAAATTCAAGGAACTGTTTTACTAGGGGAAACCATCAAATGATTCACACTGAAAGCAGAAATCCCTTTTCCTTTAATTTGTACCTATTTTTATCACCAGCATTTGTTCATTTTCAGAACTGGTCCTGCTCAGTCAAGTCTTTGCTTTCCAGAGTCTGCACCACCCAGTTTGACCAACATGCTTATATCTGTGGTAACATCATGACCTCACCGAGGTGTCTGGACTACTTTATAGCATCAAAACAGGGGAAAAAAAAACTTCAGCAGTCTAAAGGGTGAAGGTCTGGTTCCAGTACAAATCAAAGCATAAGGGAGAAAAAAAACAAACCAACATAGAGACCACTATGATAGTGTATTGCCTTGCACACTGTCTGCTGCAAAGACAGGCACAAAGCACCCGTAAATTTTTTCCCATTGGAAGTTTCTGACCAACAATAATAATTTTTCCTATGGGTGAAAGGTTATAGTTTATATTTTCCACCGTTTTTGTTATAAAACACTTAAACTATAGTGTCAATATCAGAAAGTGGAAAATGTATTTTAGCATTTCAAATCTTTTGATCAAAGAGCTCCTTTTTTTATTCTTTCCAAACACCAATGTTTGAAACTATTCCATAAAAATGTGAGTGGTGTTCTAATTGGGATGAAATCAAGTGGTATTTTGATGCTCAGACACCATATCAAGTTGCACTGGCTTTAAGAGGAGGAGGTTCAGAGCCTTTTCTAAAAGTGAGAGCCATAAGAGCTTAAAGAAAGATTTAAAAGAAACTAAAGGAAATTGATTTAAAGGACAGGAGACAGATTTAGAAATAGAATAAGCAGTGGGGGAAAAAAAAGATTGCAATGGAGTGAAAAGCTAGAGAAGACAACAAGTAATCTGGCTACATTGTGGTCCTTCCATTAAATCACAGCCTTTGTGTCCAGCACTCTCCTGAGAGTGGTCTGGCAGGGATGGAAATACAACGTGCAAATGTGCACAGGATGCTTGTTTTCCACAGCCTGCTCCCAGTCAGGTCATCTTAAAATTCCCTTCCCACAACTGTGTCTCAGCTCTTCCTCAGACCATCCTTCAAATGGGGAGCTTGGCAGAGTCCACACTTACCTTTTAGGACTCAAAAGAGTCCAAATAGGTTGGTAAAGAACCTTCAGTAACAAACACAAGCATGAGATAAATATCTAATTACTGTCAACTCATTCAATTCAGCATGTTATCAACCATGGGAGATCAGCATTGAACAATTACCAATTCTGTCCTCAGGGAAAAGGGAAATGCAAAACATTCCCAACCAAGACACTGAGGAAGATGTATTGTATTCCACCTCAACATCATTCACTTACATGTCCTGCCTGGTAGCTCTTCTGACTCCCAGTGTGCTGTGACAAACTGGGATATGCACACTGGAGTATCACTAATGCTCTTCTGTGCTCTTGCCTAGCTATGAGTCCCGTCCTTCTTCTCTGCTGTTGGATACAGATGGGTCTTAATAGACAGAGGGAAGGTCTTGACATTGCATAGCTCTGGGGAAGCCAGGAGCTCCCATGGACACTTCACTTCACAGGGTTCACTATTCCCTAATGTCTTAAGATTTCAGGAAGAGGAAAAAAATCGCAAGGGAGGGGACAGAAGAGTGTTGTCTTGCTCTTAGGCACCGAATAATCTCATTTAGGGATTGCTATCACTGGTGTCTTGGCCTTGTTAATTTTCTCTTCCAAAGTTAGCATTCAGACACTCGCTAGCTTTTGTCTATTGCTGTTATCAAGGCATTTGCATGCACTAATCCATGACAAATGCTTTCATTTGATGTACATCTGATTTCCTTGCCTGCCAACTAGAAAGAGATAACAGAAATACCAAGAGAAACGAAATTAGAACTAAAGGAGTCATCTATTTGTTGGAGAAACTCAAAATAAGGTTAAAATAAACACCACCCAAATAGCTGACTTGAGGGAGAAAGCACAGAGGTTTCAGCCATGGAAAGAGTTTCTAATTACCTGGGGTGGGGGGGGGAAACACTGCATTTTACAGCCTCACAGAAATATACAGAAATAATTATACTACAGGCGTGGGAGATGGCTTAGACACAATCATTCTCTGTCAGATCCTGCCCTGGCACACTGAAACCAATCACAAACTCAGAAGTCTGTTGTCTTCAACTCATCCTTTGAGTTTTTGTTTTAACACACAACAGTGACTGACCATCCAAATCTGAGAGCATCCTATACAAGTAATTAAGAAGAGGAACTTCATGAGTCAATGACATTCACAGCAAACAGTGATAACTTAGAGATTTAAGCAAAATGTTTAGGTACAGCAGAGATCTGAGGAAAAAGGAAACTTCTGGAAACACTAGACCTCATTTAATTTCAGTGCTGCTGCAAACCAAAGCAAGAGCTGGTACCAGTGAGAAGGACACACAAGACCTTCCTTGTGTTTGCATTGGTATTGGATTTGAAGTCTATAGGATCTTGATTTCTTTTGGGAAAGAGGCAGCTGCTGACATATCTGAATATATTTCCAGGCAGGATTTATTCATTTAACAGGGCGATAACTTCTTTTAGGTAGCTGCCGGGATAACAGAAACCTTATGCAGATATATTTCCCCCCACCCCCCAACAAGGAATATCAAGGAAGAAACAAAGAATGCACAGAGATATCAAATTACTTTAAAAAAATAATCATAAAAAAAAAATCACAGTTTCAACTTAGGAAACTGATTCTTTAAAAGAAAGTTCCAAGTGCTCAGAATTTTCCACTCAATTCTTATTTCAACATCAAAACATGAAACAGGTTGGTGTCCAAAGGCTGCTGAATTGTAAAATTTGCTGATTTTGAAATGCATGATAGAAAATATAGAAATTACTATATTATAGAAATACAATATATTGTATTAATATATTATAGAAAATATTTATCTAGTCATACTTAAGTGTATATACTTGCCATACCTTCTTTATACAAAGCACCTTCAGCTAAATCCAAAATTAAGTTGTTTTTCTCTGAAATGAATTTTTCAAAATGCTCTGTTCTGAACACTACCTTACTGTCACTTTCAGTGTTACTTGATCTCATTTCTGCTTTTAGGTTTTATTTAGAGTCAAGATTATTAAAAATGTGAACATTTATTTCTTAATAGGTTTGTATAGGCAAATATCTATAATACAGATACTTTTCCATCCTTGAATCTATTCAAAGTCAGAACTGTGTTATTGATGATTCCTGGGCAGGGTGTAGAGAAAAAGGTGCTAAACAATAGGTCCCCTTCATTTATTCATGTTCTTTAAAAAAATAAACATAGAAATAAATGAAACTGATTTTCCAAATAAACTATCCTTGCTTGCTCCCAACCACTTAATTAAAAACAATTAACTCCAGTTTGTTTTGGCAACCAATTAGTGTCATGATCAAATATAAATAGACACTGCAAGAAGAGATTATAATTAATAAATCCTTAACAATACAGTAAAATTACACTGAAGCTTTGCTTGCCAGAAATATTTAAAGGCATTTTTGAAGAGCATTAATGAGGACACTAAAAAAACATAATAAAGTTTTATCAGAGTGTGTGCAGTGAAGATGCTGAGGCTCCTGCCTGCACTCAGGCAGATGTATAGAGTCTGTTGGCTACTGACGTTATTTACAGTGTAGGAAATAATAATTTCAATTCCCCACTTTCCAATGATCTTACATGTATGTTTATAGTTGTTTCCTTTCAAGTTCTCCATGAATATAACTTTCACTTGCACACAAGTTAAACATAGAAGTGATTTTTGCTAATTGTATTTAAAAGATCCACAATGAAGACTCTTGATTCAGATTTTTCATCAACAGAAAACAAAATTAACCCAACAGGAGTTTTGTATCGTGCATGAAGACAGATTAAAATGCATATTTTGATCTGAACCAGCAGCTGTCCTGATAATCAAAAGAAAAGGATCACCATTTAAGCTGCTTTTTAATTGCCTATTCATTTAGTGAGAGGTAAGGTACATGACAGACAAATAAAACTTCGCAGCTCATAGAAGAAATTTAGGCACAATTTTAAAAAGCACCCAGCACACGCGACTGTTGGTGGGAGCTCCTAGTGTAGAGCAGACTACTCGCAGGTTACTTGTGGCTCAAGGATGAGGCACCACAATGAGAACAATCTGGCAGAAGGAAATTCAGCCACCTTGGATAACAGGTTGTCCATGTATTGCACCACTTGGTGATTCTCACACCATCCAAAAACTAGTAAGATCCTATTTTCCTGCCATCAATTCAGTTCCCAAGTGAAGCTGTTCTCCCAAAGTAAACAAAGGATTACAATGGAATACTACGACATGATAATTGACTATCATATGATACCAACAGTGATCCTGCACCTGCTGTCATTGAAGTGACCTTTCAAGAAGGGCAGGACTGGTTTCTTCACCCACTGTGAAGGAAAAGGGGAGAACTGTTGTTCTGAAAGGAATACAGAAGGCAAGAGAGAGATGTCAGATAACAATTTTCTAAATAGAGCATAGAAATATGAGTCACAGATACATACACGGGGCTTTGTAACTTCATTCAGCTTAATTTACACCCCCAATTCCCCATTGTGCATCATTGACCGAGTCTCATAAATTTAGAGTCCAACTGTGCTACAGTCCTCATGGTCCCTGCCTAAAACACAATGAAAAAGAAGTCTCCAGCACTGCTCCCATGCAAAAAAAAAAAAAAAAGTAAGTTTAGCTGGAGAGAACTGTTCTGTACTGAGCATCTGGAAATAGAAAAAATGCTGAATCCCATCAGGAAAATAAATCTTGCTCACAGCAAAGGTTGATTTCACAGCAGAGTGGAAGAGAAAACATTCAAAAGGAAATACAAAGATTATAGACAGGATAGGATAAAATAATATGAAACTTAATGGAAGAAAACACATCTATCTTATGAGGAAATGCATTTGGATATTGCCTTTTAAAATATAAATGAGCCTTGGACTAAAGTAGGCTAATCATTAAAGGCAGGTTTCTGATGTTAGCAGCAGAAATACTTCAGCGCAGAGCAACGTAGTTTGCCTTTGGGGCTTATATTTGTAGGTGCCAAATTTTCCTTGGGACTTAACTACTATAGTATGATTTTTTACAGACTTTAATACCATGGCAGCAAGCTACAAACTGTGCAGTGCACTGAAAGGTCCTGTCATGACTCACCAAGGCCCCAAGGCTGCATTTGGAGATGGAGGCTCAGCACCCGGGTGTGGGAGAAGATGCCTGTCAGGGTCATCACGGCAAGAGCTATTTTGTGATCCCTCTTTCCCCAGAGCAGCTTCTGCCACACAAGGAGGGATGTGATTACCTATGGAGAGGCCTGAGGGAGAGCTGAAGTGCATGGGAAGGGGTTGGGAGGAAGGACAGAGCAAGGAGGACCAAAACAAAACCAAAACAAAGCACAAATCACATGTGCAAGAGCCATGTCCTTATCTCAACATACCGCTGTTAACACCTTGCCATTGCTCTTTTGCACAGGGTGTGTTGTGAGGGACTATTCTCCTGCAGGGAATACAGCCATGCTTCCAGCAGCTCCCACTGAGCTGTGCTGGGCACAGCAGCCTGCTCAGTGCCTCACTGCACACCTTGGCCATGCTGTTCTTCACAGTCCATCGAGCTGCAACACCTGCTCCCCCTCAGGTTGCTTCATCTCCCTGGATCAGAAGTAACAAAGCATCGCATTCAGCAGCACAACTGGTGACAGCTTCCTCCACCTGCAACCGAGCTGCAAGCTTCAGAGCTACACGCCCTTCTCCGGTGAAGAGGAGAGATATCCTCTTGCCTTTGACCCTCCACTGAATATTGTTTACTCCTTGGCAATGCCTACCTACCCTTTCCACTTTACCTGAGAGACAGGAGCCTGTTAAAGTAAGAGTTTACAGACCTCAGAAAAAAAACCAAACCCAAACCAGCTAACACTCTGGCTGCAAACAGACCCTATAGCCATATTTTTTTCTCCTCTGGAGATTCAATTTTTCAGAAAAGAAAAAAAAGTCACAGGGTCCAGTACTTCTGAACTTCTGCTGCTGTAAACAAGTGTATCATGCAAGCACAGGAGGCAACTCACTGCTACCACGCTGCTGGTAATCTTACCTCATCCTTAAGTGTTCATTTCATTACATCAGTTCTCTGCCTACACAAAATACAAATAGGTTTGTTCACTTATATCCAGATATATTTTGTATGTGACCAGGAACAGAATAAGTACCTCTAACCTGGATTTCTATACTTAGCAGTTGGTAGCTTCACATCTGTGAAGGCCAGAGGTATATAAAAGGAAGGTACCACGAGAGAGATGATTTCCAGTGAGTGACTGGAATAACTCATTTTGAGCAGGCTTTTCTGATCATTAAAACCCCAGATGTATAAGTTGCCTCCTGTGCATTTACTGCTCTAAAGGAGACCTGAATCAGGCCTTAGAGCTTAAAAATTTCTTCATTTTAATTAACACAGCAAGAAACACCAGTTATCAGCTCTCATGTCCACAACAATCTATTGGATACTGGGTAAGTTGTTGCACGGCAGTTTGGACATTGTGTACGGAAGGCAACAGTTTGCATTCACACAGTATGATTAATGTTATACAATTCTTGTTAATCACAGAAACTGGACACATTTCTGTATTAACTACCTAGTCCTACACTTGCTTCTATCAATTACCAAGAGCAAAAATCCCATTGAATTCATCTTCCAAATCCCCATTGCCCTGCAAAGTAAAAGACACATTTTATTTACACTTTCCTGAGGAATTAGATTCAGACCAACACTATTCCCGATCTGTTTTGAACTGAATAGCCACATATATGGGGCATATGAAAATACTAGACCTTTTGAAATGTGAAAATATGCGGTTTCCCCCAAGGCTATAAAAACCAGTGGGAAGGCCAAGATCAGAACTAAGAAATTTTTTGCTCACAGTCACAGACTCAAGTTTCTGCAAAATGCTGTCTACTGAGAAACATGCTCAGAGCATCCTTCGGTTGATATTGCTTGTTAGTTTGTGTAGAATTGCTTTGAGACTGATTTTCCTCCTTGTAATATGATGTATAAAGAATCTGTTCTTGAGGTGATTTTTAACAGGCACATCATTAACTACTGTCACAATAAAAGGTACTTCATGCTTAGTAGACATACGATCCCAGCCTTGATTCAATCCATGCTTTCTTCCTCTGAATAGGTCTATTTTTAATTAATGTAATTGCAAATGTCAGCATTGCTACAGTAGGTACATGTTTCTGCTTGTGTCTGCCTCATCTTTACACTGTATGCAAGACTAACCTAGCATCCTCTATGTGCAGGTAATTATCTTGTATGAACTTACAGGTGAATCCAACGTGCTTTCCTGGATTTTTAAGCAACATTTGGCCAGTGCTGTCCACTGTGATTCAGAACTAGCTGATGGTCATCACTAGGAGCAAAACATCCCTCATTTATGGAACAAAGTCAGAAAATTTGCCAAGAATTGCATGATTGAAAGGGTGGTGGTTTTATTTTATTTTATATTTTTTAAACTTGAACCTTTTGCCTGCCTTGCCAAATGCCAGTATCTACTTCCTACCTCTGGGTGGGGTCAATCCTGTCAATCAGATGATCAATGGACTATCACAGGCACTCAGCTAACTCTGCAAATCACAACCTGTCCACTTTAATCCTCAGGCCAATTCAACAGCTCTACAGCTATACGTATCTTAGAGCCTAAAACAGCGGCCAATGTGGAATTCTTCTCATTACCACTGTTTCTTATTAAATCACACAGAAGTGACATGTTTGAAAAAAATGGAGATTTGTTTCCACATAAAGTTATTTCCTGTGAATGCTTTCATACATCCTTTGCCTAACATAATTTCAATGAAAATGAAATATAGTCATAAAAACCTGCAGAAAGCCATATTTATTACCCAAGGGGAATTATACTGCAATGGTGTTCAGCTAGCTTGCTCCAAAGGTCTCCTTCAGATCCCAGTGGAGAAACCTGGAAATCTATCCTGCCTTCCCATCTCACCTATCAGAGTCAAAAGGAAGACCCACCAATACTTAAGGGCGCTTAACAATTGCATTCAAACTTTCCATGTGTTAATGAGACAATAATTCATTAACAGGTACAAATAATACAGCATCAGCCATCTTCTATTCAGTATTTACTAAATGTAAACAGTATTTACTATGCCCTTACGATCTGTGCCCAGTGCCAACATTCCACAGAAAATAAAGCTACAGTCAATCACAAATACTGTCACATAAAGCAGTTTATCACATTTGTTTTCAGGTTCATACCTTCTGCTAAGCCATCTAACTCAAAGAAGTACTGGTGAATTATAAAACTGAAAAATTATACTACACTGAAAGGAAGCTTTAAACTCCCGTGATTGCATAGTGTGTAGAAATCTATTTCAACCCATTCAGATGCTTAAGAAAGTTTTGAGGAAAAAAAAAGAACAAGCTCAGAAATCTCTGATGATAACCTAACCTTTTCATATATTGCCCTCGGTTTCCAGTGTTTCAAAACTGGATTAACCGCAGTAGTACAGATGGATATATTCACTGTGCTAATCCATTGAGTTCAGTTCAAGTTTATTATGTTAAATACACTCCATGAGGATTTTATCTTTACCTGCACCTTCCTGTGCTCAGTGAGACTCTTCTATTCATCAAGTACGAGTAGCACAGAACTGGGTGGTATCTGCCTTTTTAACAATCTGATACCAGAGTAGCCCTATGGAGTTGAGCAGCTCAAAAACCTCTTATTTTAGAGCAGCTCATTATCTATGGAAGATCACGAACTGAAAGGAAAGGTATGCTGAGCATGCTATTGATTACAGCTATATTTGCCATGATTCAATAAGTCGAAATTTCATATACCAAATATTAAATTACCAAAATTATGCACTGGCTCATCTGCATCCATTTTTTTATTCACTTTTATTTGGCTGAACATTTTAATCTTACTTACACAGTGACTAACTAAAAGTAAATGACGCATTCCTAATATTATAAATATGAAAAATAGGGTGTGCTCAGGGACTGCAGTTGAATACATTAAAATCACTCAGTTTGCTAGTTAACATATTTCCATCCCTTTTATGTACAACCTTTCACATTCAGTTGGCAGACTGCAAATTCATAGCCTTATAAAAACCACTGTCTTGATTTTCTGTTGTGACAGCAGAAATTGTCCAAAATCTCTTAACAGTTTCCCTAAAGGACACTCACTTGCTGGTACTTCCCAGGTGCAGCACAATCTGAATCTGAGGTGAACATCATGTCAAATTCTACTCATCTGTCAATGTAGTGGATTATTTCTTGAGAGACTGAAATTGGCTGCCTGGGATCAGAACAGCATCAATCTTACTCATGTAGGGTGCAGAGAAGCTGCCTGAGAAAGGCTCGCAAGAGGGAAAGCTTGGCTGTTTCTAAGTAGGTGATGAGGCAGCTGTAAAACCTTCACCCTATCTGTATCACATCTCTGAGTGAAAGATTTTGTCTTTTTTCACATTTCCCCAACACTTGGTATGCTTTCAGTGTCTTGCTGTTCTTGCTTCATAAAAAAGGTGATTTTTCAAGCTTAGGCAAATGTTGCAGAGCTCTGAATCTGCACAGCTCTCATTTTTTCTCATAATGTCACTTGTTTCAACTGATTTTACAGAATGAGATTATATTTTCCTTTTACCTTTCTGTTTAGCTGGGCTGTTCTTCCCCATTTCCTTCACTGGGGGACAGACTCAAATAACCTGCAGCATCACTTACAATTGCATTGTAATAAATATTTTATTCATTTCTCTGCAAGTCCCAAATAAGAAACTTGCCACTCAAACTTCAAATACTCTCAAGCTTCCAGTGCCAACTAGTAAACATAACACCATTGATTAATCTGATGCTCTAACACAGCTACCGAGAGCTGGTCTATCAAAGATCCAGGTCTATTCCTCTATACTATACATATTTTATTACAAGAAAGCAAGACAATGTCAATACCTATGACTTTTGGACAAGAAAAATAGTTGGGAAAACTTTGAGTCATTAAGTTTGCTGAAGACCTGTGGTTCAAGACTGTCCATCTTTGAAGGCGTGTCATTAGATCAAGAAACATTGAAGTATTAGTTGCCACGTTGTTAAATGATTCATCACTGCGAGTTAACATTTTCTATCTTTCACTTCTCAAGCTCTTGAAATGTCTCCCACCTTTCTTCAGATCCAAATTTGTTAAGCAATATTCTTGGCCCATCTAATTTTAACCAGATGATAATACCATGCTAGAATATGCCAACTCCTCAATTTTTTAACATGGCACATATTCTTCAAAGTGCAATTAGCAGTTGAAAGAGTTACATGACCCAGTTCTATTAATAAAAACGCAATCAAATTACTAATGTGCAGCCTCTGTGGATCACAACAGTCAAAGTGAGCTGCATTCTCCACTGCTAACCTGTAGGATTTGTTCTGACTTCACAGGCATTTAACTTCTTTGAATGACAGTCCCAAATTCTCCTCTGCACTGCACTTTCACAACCTCATCAGTTTTCAGAGTTAAACTTGAGAACCTAAGAATAACTGACTGCCTCAGTGATGTTAAGGCAAACACCTGACCTCCAGTAAACACTAGTGACTATGAGTGAGATTTGGTGCCAGTATTGTAAGTAACAAGCCCATGTCCAGTTTGGGTCAGATAACTGTAAAGTTATCCAAACCTGTGCTGTCACAATGCCTTTCCAAGTTATATACCCACTCCACAACTGCATGAGACAGAGAGAAGGGAAGACAGAATTAAGGACAGAGAAAGAAAACCTAACCGATTATTCAAAATGGGATTCCTGTGTTGAGAAGTTGTTAGAAGACAACATTAAAGGATGAATATTCCAACATCAGATTGGCAAAACACAACACATGTTAGACTGACTCAAAAAAGATTCTGTGCAATATAAAGGCAAGCAACTCATAAAAGTTAAATGATAAAATGGCTTTTATGATTATTCAATCATTTATCAAGACAGACATAAGCACAGGCAGAAAGCCTGCAATCTTATGGCATCCCACAGCTGATCTCAGTCCTACCTGGTCTGTGCAGGTGATGCTGCTGGAAAGTGTGATGGAGGGACCCCTGACAGAGCAGCATTGCACAGGCACTTATCCACAAATACAGGACCCAGGACATTGCAGAGACCACTGCCATTCTCTAAACAAAATATTAGACAGACATTATTATCCATTGCCTTACAGCACACAGAATAGTCAGCTTCCAATACAACAGTATTTTTATTTTTTTTTTATTTTTTCCTCCTTTTGCTAAATGTCTTTTGTCTCTGGGTTATTATTCCACCCTGCAGGATGTAATTGTCATACAACAAAGGTCATGTCCAAAAAAGACAGCTGAGGTAACAAGATGTCAACATATGAGGCTGGATAACTTTAATAATTCAGTGGTAAAAATGAAACTGTAATGAGCTGAGGACTAGAAAAAAAAAAAGCAATACAAATAGAAGGCTGAAAATTATTCCCACTCTAGTTCATAGCTGAATTTATAAGGGAGTTAAAAAATATAAACTAAAAAAAGAAAAAATCAGAGCCAGCTGAAAACCTGTGATGTCCAGACAGTATCAGAACTACTTTAAACACATATGCAGACAACATCTTCACATATCAGAGATGCATTTCAAAAATACTCCATCCCAAGACTGGAAGCCTAATACTGACCTAGAAGTTAACAGTTTGGTTTCGACTTTTGCAGGCATTAATTTTTAATCATGATGCTGTCTGCTGAACAAAGTAATTGTTGCTCAGAATTATGTTCTAACCCCCAGACTAAATCAGCTTCCTTTTGTTGGACCTGTGCATGTAAAGGGACTGGAGTACGGTCAGATTGAATTTCTGATGTCTTCTATAGAAGGTTTGATCTTTTCATATAGTAGATTGTGTCAGAATTTTAAAAAGATTCCTTGGGAAAGAGCAATTTCTTTGTCTCCTGGTACTGACATACGTGATCATCCAATACAGACAACTGATTTTTTCATACTTATATTCCTTATTGTATTAACTGGCTAAATTTCCCTCTGACTTTTTAACTTCAGCAGCTCTTTCTCAATGCCTGCAAGGATTGGGAGGTTTGCAAGGCTCAGCTACGCTACACATCGTCCAGTTCCCTTAACAACACCTTCTGCTGCATTTCGTATTGCCAAATTAATCAAACTTCAGGCACTCTTCTTATTCAGCCAATAACGTGATGCCATTTTCTATCTAATAATCCAATCAGCTGAACATTATTTTCACAGAGCAAGAGACTTTGAAAGATTAGATTTCTCACACAGAAAAATCATGTGCTTAAACAAAAATTTCAAAATATAGTCTGTATGTGATACGTCAGGGGGATTACTGCAGTAGGAAAATTAACAATATTAAAATAGTGAAATATAGTGGTAATAAAATATAGGCATACAAAATATTTTTTTGACCCCTGATTTTAAAAGTAGACAGTCTTTGGAAAGCTTTTTAAGCCTAATTGGCTGAAAAGAACCACATAAACTGACCAGTATAATTAATAGAAAATACTAAAACATTATTTTGATCAGCATGAGGCTCTTCCTTTCTCTGTGCTGAGTGTTTGATGCACTGCTTAGCATATAATTAATTTCATTTCTGACTGTTTACTTTGCAGAACACAGTGTACTTTTCCTCCTCTCTTTTTAGACCTATTTATCTTGCAAAATAGATTCGATCCCCTCAGATCAGGGAGCTCCCAGTAGGCTTTCCGTGTCTTCAGGAATTAATGCCTTCTTGTCATACTTGGTGCTCCCATGCTTTTTATACAACAAGGTAAGAGGGAAAGGTGACTCTCACATCGGGATATTTCAGGTATTCAGGTTATTTAAACTGAACTTGAACAATCTTAGCCAAACAGCAAAGCAAAGCCAAACTTCTACAGCCTGCTAAATGCTCCCGAGTCTTTCCTCAGGCATCATATTCTTAACCACATGGACAGTGACTGACTTAACCCACTCAGGCTTTATTATTAGTTCTTTGCTTTCCCCCTCTCTTTACAAAAAAAAAAAAAAAGATGAAAACCCTTCTCAAACTACACTATTTCAAACTACCTTTGCTCAAAACCCAGTATTTCTTACAATCATTTCTTCATGCACTCGTTTGCCAGCAAACTGCTGTCACATACACTGTTACCCACAGATCATTTTAGCATTAGTACAAACACAGCAGTGAGTATTCCTCCACTTATCTGATGACTCCCAGATCTGCTTTCTGAATCTTAAAACCTAAAGAAGCTCCTTACCTGAGTAATCCAACCAAGAGCAGAGCACTCTATTAGTGTTCATTGGAAAGATCTAACACTTTTTTAAATCCATCTGTATCACAATAAGGGATTTTTAATAGCTTCCCAATAATCTTCTTTATCAGGATTAAAAGAAAAAAAAATCTTTCGTTACAAATCCTGTTCCCAGAGTAAAGAAGACATCTGAGCTCTCAGACTCTGCCGTCAGAAGAGTGGCCAAGGTTTGAGGGGTGGAAACCTTCTCATTTTCACCTTTAAATCATCTCCTAGCATCACCTTCTGCTTGATGAGACCTTTGAAGTGATCTTGAGATAATTTGCAGCTTCCGAGATACTTAAGGATGAGGAGCAGTTTATGTTTAACGACAGAGCAGCCTCAGTCCAGCGCTGGCAGTGCAGAGTCAGGCAGCTGTACGTACACTGCTATACGATGCTGTAAGTACCGTAGCCTATTTCAATACATCCCTGCTCAGGAAAGTATCACATGCCTTAAAGCGACACAGCCCTCCGTCGCAAGCCCCAGCCAGGCACTGAGGCTTAGCAACTGGAGCTGCATTTAAATACCAGCACTCAGACTTTGCACAGAGCAGAAGAGCAGCTGGTTTCGCCTGCCAGGAGCGGGTATGAATGGGCAGAGGAGAGTGGAAGAACGCTGGTGGAAAAGCAAAGCTGTTGGAGAAGCAAAGGACTGGCAATACCCAGCAAGCAATCCGAGAGATGCGTTAATTCTGCTGGCAGAGGCTTTATTCCCCAGGCGTTGTTCTTGCACTTATTCAGAAGAGGCAAGTGAGACTTTAGGGATTGTCTCTTCTATTTCAGAGGAGAGCAGCACATGCTTGTGAATGGGGAGGGGTGGTGCAGGGAAAGTGTAACAAAAGGCACAGGAGAGGCAGGGGAAGGCAGGAGATGCCTACACACTCCCATGGGCTTTCCAACACCTTGCTGCAACTCTTAAGTGAAATCTTTCCTTCCAACTCCATTTCCGATGCACCTCAGACAACAATGGTGAAAGAGCTCTGATTTACTCCTCCTAACTGCTAAAGTTCAAATACGCCAGATTACTTATTACAGTTAATTATTTATTTATTGTCCACATCTTAAGTGGCCATTTACAGGAACGGAGTGGTTTCCCTCTTGTACCGTATGTAATTATTTTTTTAAAGAGCCATAGTATAGACTTCATATATACCATTCACTTAGCATTACAGCTCTCACTTCTACCTACAAAAAGAAATTGGCTTGGAGACAAAACAGAAACTTCCATTTTAAGAGCCCAGGGTGAACACTGTAGCACAATGTGGAGTAGTTTTTTTTTCCTTTAATATCCTGTGGTAGGAAAGTGTACTACCTGCATTGCTTACCAGCTCCAGACACCAAACAATAGTAAATAATAACAGTAATAAGTATCCTTACTCTCAAGTTCCTCCTTTTCAGCACCCAAGGACATATATCTCAGCAGAGACTCTCACTGAGAGATGCAATGAGTTTACTTGACAGACCATACACTCCTTTGGAGACGCTGTATTTTACTGGGTGATACATATTAAGAGATTGGCCCTGCAGACCACCAGGAACATTATGCTGGTCTCTGCCACAGTGCTCAGAGGAGCCCTTTATTTTAGCCTTGAAACTACACAGCAATTGAGGGGGTGACAAAGCAACACAGGAGAGCACTGGCAAGCTGAGCTTCCCCACATCATGGGCCACCACTGCAGCATGGCTCCCATCAGGTCCCTGAGCAGTGCTGGGGAGGAGAAGCTGGCTCAGGACAAGCCTTGGGGTGACCAGAGATGCTGGACAGGTGCTTTGTGTGGAAACATATGGCACAAGTACATTTGGGGATATAATGTGCTGTTTAATAAAGGTTTTCTTGTTTTCCCCAAGAATTTCCTCAGACACTGGAAGAAGGCCAAGAACTGGGGCAGTTGTTACCACTTTCTGGACTAAGAAAGGTCTAGAAGTGTCCAAGAAAGCTGGTGAGAGGCAACCAAGGCACACCAAGTACCAATAAGTATTGATGAGCAAGCAACCAGGACCTGGGATGAGGTGCAGACCATAGCATAGGGCAGTGGGTGGAGGGCTGCTATGGTTTGCTTCCAAAGCCACAGGGAGGCTCAAGACCTTCTATTTTTCCATGGGAATATGTAGAGCTTTCTGCAGCACCTGAGACAGGCAGGTAATGTTAATTTATTTTAAAATAACACCTGTTGAGGAAGAAATGTTCCCTCTAGGTCTCACAGGGAACCTACAAGGGAAAGGGCATGGAGTGGGGAGGTACTAAGCAAGAGGAGCAAATAAAATCTTCTAGGAAACTGAAAGGCCTTGTGAATAGCAGGAGGAATCAGACAAATTGTGACCACACACCTTGGCAGAGTAGGCAGAGACAGATTTAAGCAAGATACAGATTTATGTAAGGTACAACAGAACTGTCACTCTGCCAAGCGCTGCTAACTCCCAGCTCCATGAGGCTAATGCCACCGTAACCTCTGACAGATGCTGCTATTGCTCAGGACAAGCTCTGCAGAAACATGGGACATGTTGCTTCTGGAGGGCAGGGGGGAGATCAGAGGGACAGAAGAGAATATTAAACAGGCTGTGCTTGCAGTCTCTTCCCTGCCCTGGCTCCCGGCATCAGGCAGGAACAGAGGAGTCCTTGGCATATCTTGCAGAAGCATCCTCACACCTGCTTTGATGTTTTTGCTGCCAATTTTAACTTTCAGTGGACCAACAAGACATGAAACAGCTCCTCTTACCCTGTTTTGAGCTAGGCACAGTGTCATCTTCACCTGATGCTTTGGTTAACCTCCTCACTTCAAGAGTCACTGGCTTTGACAGGAATGGAATGATGCTTTACATGTGCCCATGGGCTGACGTGTTGAGTATGAGGCTACTAAAACTGACACATTGCAAAGAAAATAGCAAGTAAAATACACTACTGAAGAGCCTGCACATATCAAAATCCTTTGCCATCAAAAGGGAAGGCTGAAAGAGTAGTTTGTCTCTAGAAAGAAGGCAGATGGGCATAGGGTTGTGCCAACCTTCCTGTGCAATGCCAGCTCCCTCTGGCACTGTGGCAAGATGGATCCAGGCCCTGCAGAGGGGCAGAACAGCCTTTGGGTTACATGTCTATGCCTGGCTGCTGAGTGGTGAAGTGCCAAAAGGAACTCCTTCCACCTCCCCTCTGATACCTGATGGCAAACAGAAGAAAGGACAGAGACCAGAACCTGAGCTATCCTACTGGGAGAGCATGGAAAACTGCCTATCCACAGCTCTGAAAAACTCCATGGGGTTGCTGGCAGAGTTGCTAAAAGCAGACCATTACACTGACAGGATATTTCCAAGGTGAAGGTAGGTTGCAAGGGGTCAGCAG
Source organism: Antrostomus carolinensis (assembly GCF_000700745.2). Lineage (NCBI taxonomy): Eukaryota > Metazoa > Chordata > Aves > Caprimulgiformes > Caprimulgidae > Antrostomus > Antrostomus carolinensis. Next base: position 20,582 of record NW_010331023.1, on the reverse strand, counting down.
GCACCAAACTGCCTTTGAGACAGGCAGTCTCACACACATGAGGATTATATTCATGAGAATAGCCTTTTCTTCCTGGTTCCACCATTCATCTAGAGATGCCAAGTGAATGACAAAAATAGGCAAATAAAAATAAATGCTCTTCACTGCCTGAACCCCTATTTATCACAATTTTCTGTGCACACAGAAAAGGAGAGCATATGCAACTCATGCAGACAGCAGATTGGTACTTGCACCCAAATAAGGGCCTCTGCTTTCTGCACACTGCCTTCTCTGCCTCTCTCCACCTCCCCCACATATTCCTTTTCCCCATGTAGAGATTTAACACTGACAAATCCCAGGCATGTATTTTACAGGGTCTGAAGAAGGCTCACCACCTTTGAAATGCAAAGCTTGTTAGTTCTAGTGCTCCTGGGACAATGAAGCTTTGCTTTTCACAGATTGTGTTCTCCATCCCTCCCAGCTGCTCCCATCCACCCTACAAACCTCTTTCTTAAACTCAGTCTTGATTGCTGCCTGGGCAACAGGCAGTGCACATTGCAGCTCCTCAGAACGTACATGTTTCCACCCCAGGTGAGCCATGTGTAGTCTAACAGCAAGTTTGACCTTACCTCCACTGGAGGCCAAATTACTGACTCTTGTCTTATGTCCACAAGATTTATGGAAGCTTTTATTTAAAACCTGACAGAGTAGAAGTTTTGCTTGGCCTCATAGCCTCCCCATGCAGCTCATCTTCCATTGAAAACCAGCCCACATGGAAAACCAGCAGCTGTGTGCATGAAGATTGATCAGCCTACACGTAATAGCTGGAAGAGCAACCACAAAGCCCAGAGTGAAACTAGCCAAGCAACAATCTTTATCCAGGTCCCTAAGCTGCCCTGTGTGTTTCTGGCTCTTGCTTTCTTTCTGCAGTGGAACGGGGAGCACAAATACTAAAGCAGGATTTTTTTAGAACAGGGAAAGCACAAGATCTATGGGCTTTCTAGAGATCAGCTGTGGATACAGCTTTGCCCAGACAAATGCTTATATGCCATATTAGATGTGTTTAAGTGTAGCAATGTTCAACATTTCACATGTGCATCAGCCACATGCTCACAGCACTGTTCCAATTCCTTTCTAGCACTTTTGATATATTCCCAGGAAAATCTTCCTTGCCTTGAGACTTCCCTTTCTCAGTCCCCACCACTTTTCCTCCTGTCTTGAAGGAGGTCTGGTCCAACCTCAGTGACTGAGCTGAGCTTATTTCCTTTCCTTCCTTTGTCTTCTACAACAGTATTAAATCCTTTAGCCTGTATTGTCAGGATCTCCTCTTTTAGTTGAAAGAGAAGATGCACTGATTTTTCTAGAAGTAACCATGATGACCATGCAAAGCTCAGCCAGAAAGCTACACAGTTTTCATGAAGAAGAAACATCAAAGAGATTTGGAGATTCACCCAGCTGTGACCACTGTCTCTGCTGGCCAAACATGAAGACTACACACACCAAAAGCCTAAAGAATCAGAGCTGAACAACATGTGCACGGAGGCCATTTCCCATGGGAGCCCAGTGGCTGGTTCAGACCGTTCTTGTCCCACCTTAAGTACAAGGTGCTGGGAAATTTGCTCTGTTCCCAGCATGAGTGCAGCTATGTAGGTAAAGGGGACTGGCCAAGGACACAGCAACATCAGGGAACAACAAAACATGCACAATGGAGGAGCTCCACTTGGCACCCAGAAATCTGGTGGCTCCTTTCTACCCTAATCTCATGCCACATTGCTGCAGCCCCTCTCTCCTTGCTGCCTCAGCCACACCAACCTTGCTCAGTAGAAGCACCAGATTTGTCAGCCATCGCCCACACGCAAACATACAGGGAAAATCCAACCAGCAAGATGGTATAGCCAAAGCCATTAGGAATAAAAAAGAAAGTAAAACCATCACAACAAAGCACAAGAGCACCATAAGTAGCTTGTACTGGAAAGCAATGAAGAATTAAACACGTCTGAATACTGAAAAAAACAAGAAGTGACAGCACAGCACGAAAGGAAAGACTTTCACAGTTATTTTTCCCAGCCTACCTTAAAGATGCTGCTATTCCTTGTTAAAGGGATGTCTAGTCCTCACAATTACTGTGTTTGGGAGGCAACAGTTCTGCTTCTTACAGCTTTTCCATGCCTAAGAGAGGAGAGAAAGAAAAAAAAGAACACATCTATATTTGTCAAGGAAGTTTATAACAAAAAGTTTGTGTCCTAGTTATTTTTAAAGTATGTAGGACAATGCACAAAAAAATCTCAACCCTTATCTATGACTTGCCATTAGCCAACAAGATCAGTACTTCCTAAGGATTAACAAGATGAATTATCTGTACAGTATATTATCATCATGCAATAAAAATTCAGTAGCACTCAGTATATTCAAAATATAAAGATAAAAACATGACTGTGCTCAGGACATCATGGCAGGTAAACACAACCTTCATATAATGGAGACAAGTTGCTTATTTAGTTTCAGTTCAGAGATACCAAAAGCAAAGAAGTCTAAGTTAAAACAGCCCTAGAGTGATGCTGATCATGGTGTTCTTGTAAAGTAGTGATACTGTTTTGCTTTATCAGTTATACATTAGCTGGAGAGATCATCCTGATCTGAAAACCCAGAATCACCTCTTCTCATTGATTCTCAACTTCAGTATAGTATGAACTCAAGCAACTTCAGCCCAGACATTCTCATATTAGCCTGGTTGAACCGATTACATTAAATACTATTAAAATATTCCTAGCTTCAGAACAAACTATTACTATTGTCAGTCTGCAGTTGCCTTTTCAGACCAGCTAAAATCACATTACATGCAAGACCCATCTACAGCAGACAAATCATGAGCCAGAGCACCTGAACCAAAAATTAGTATGCCTATAGTCAGAGAAGACACTTGGTATTTGATTTATCAGTTTCAGTATGTCAAACATCAATCACCAAGCACAGGTTTTAATATTTACTTTTGCTGCTGCAAAGTCAATTTTTACATGAAGGTACAAGTGTTTTCAATATTCACAACATAAATAAAATAAATCCAACAGAATTAAAGCAATTGAGACACTCTGGGAGACAAATTCATTACAGTAAATTCAAACATGGTCACTACACCATCATCACTCCCTCTAAGCTTGCTACATTGCTACCTTTCAGTTAAACTTAGCAAACAATAGGTCACCATTATCCCAAGGTAATGAAAAAAAGGAGGCTTCAACAGCAGCTATGAGCCTCTTCTGTCAAAGTTCACATATTGCAGATATCAGCACAGAAATGGGACTATCTCAGAAACAAAATTTCTCCCTATAGCATTGCAGCAAGTCACCCCCAGCTCAATACCCCATCTCCTTCCCAGCTGTGTTGTGGCAGCCTCTTGCCCCAGCCAGTCAGCCTCCCACCTTCTCCTGGAAGAGGGAAACTAGTAGGAAAAGCAGCCAGGAACCATAACATAAAGGTTCCCACACAAACCAAAACTCAAAAATACATAAACTCTTTCCTGGCTACTCCCTCCCCTCCCCAACATCATTAGGAAGAGAGCTTCCCCAACACACCATAAAAAGCACAAATCATGAACACAACCAGAAAACCACTCCTCCAGCCCCAAAAGTCTAGTTCCCAAGCACCAACCTTGGAAAAACAGAGCAGAGCTTACAAGCAGGCTTGGCTTTGTCTGGTG
>NW_010331023.1:11859-16863 GCF_000700745.2 Antrostomus carolinensis | reverse complement strand
CATTTTCTGCCCCCCTCTAACTCAAAAACTTCTTTATATAAACTCTTGACTACTGCTGCCCCCACCCCCAGAACAAACAACCCTCCCACCTGCCCCTACTTATTGCAAACTTTTATAGGCTGAAACCACCTGAGCCTTTAAAGGGTCCACAACCTGGCACAGGGATGAGATGGTTTGAAGGCTCAAAAAACTATAATCAGGTGTAAGGTATTTTTTGTTTGGAGTCAGTAGCAGTGACAAGGCACAACCAGGCTGATTTGGGAAATATGCCAGGGTGGTTGAGCTGTGTGTGAAGGAACACTGCATGGAGCTGTGCTATGAGCTTCATGCTTCTGGCTGTGAAATGTCTCCAGGCACCCAGGCTTCCCTGGGTGCTCCAGCACACATCAAATGCACATCCAGACAGAGCCCAGTGCCTGTGCTCAGAAACATCTTATTTTGGAGAGAAAGTTTGGGCTGTTACCTCTGTGAAAGGAAAATGCAAGGAGCCAGATCAGCTCTGCAGCGTTGCACTTCTGGTCTTTATAACTCCAGGTGCCACCCTGAAAATAGCACTTTAAAGTCTACTAACTCTGCATCGGCCCCAGCTGCAGGGGAAATCTCAGCTCTTATATTACACTAGGGGATTGACCAAATAGCTTATTTGCAAACCTTTGTATTTGCTACTTTATCACAAAGAAAGCCAGTGGTGGGAAAAAAAAAAAAAGGAAGAAAATTAATAAATTGAGAGGTTTCCTTGCTACTTGCCCCCTGCAGTGTGAACTCTTCCAATGGATTCACTATATGGTTTTAAATTATACTTCAGTTTATTATTTCTAAAATGCCCTGGATTCCTCAGGGGCACAGCGTGGCTTCCACATACCTATTTTAGAATGCTTGGAGATCCTCAGATTAGAGGTGCTACATAAGGAAATTTGGTTATGGATGAAATACACCAGTGTGCAATACTGCAGCCTAGAGTTTGTAGGTAAATCCTTGAAAAGATAAAGCAGGCAGACAGGGACAATTTCTGACTTCAGTTATGTTCATTTTAAAAACACCCACCCAACCAAAAAAATTAGAAAGCGGTACAAAAGACACCCTTGAAGGTGTGGAAAAGAGAGATTGAGGAAAGTTCTCCCACTGGAACAAAAAAAAGTGAGAATCAGCATGTATATGTGATATACAGCAGCCTGTATATCATTCTCTGATGCCATCGCTTAACAAACACAATACCTTAGGATTTAATTCTTTGTCACAGCTATGGGCTTTGTCATTATTTAAGAAAAACACTCCAAGCACTGTCTCCCACACCTCATCTCCTTGTTTGCAGGGCTGGATATTGCTGCAGCCAGAGCCCTATGTGCTGTACTAGTGCTGGAAATAGTTCGTTTCTGAGCAAGGAATTAGTGCATGAAAAGAATATGGAAAAAAAAATCATATACTCTTCTGGCTTTGCTTTCAAAACAGGTTGGTTGATTGACAGCAAACCCTATATAATAATTCCTTCCAGGCAGATGGTAAGATCACGATTTGCTCTTCAGTTGCAATTTTCTGCTGCCTCTCACAAGCAACCTAGCTACAACATTTCCCAATAAGAAGGGTCTGGGCTGTTTCATGTGTGTTTTACAATGTTCACATCAGAACATATGGACTAATATTGTGACTACTTCTCGTATTCAATTTTGTAAAAATTTGCCTCCAGCATCTCATAGCTGATCATATGTAGATAATAGCCTAGAAATCGACACAAAAGCAACTTGGAAATTCCTACACCACCCCTGACAGACAATACTCTTCTGAACGTTTGCGTAGGTGTTAAAAATCTTGCCATATATCTTGAGCTCTCTCAGCACATATTGTTTTTAGGCTGCCATCTGCTAATGCACAGTTCCACCCTAAGAGAGATGCAGGAGTGCTCCAGTCTCCAGTCTGTTCTGTTTTCAAATTTACCCTTTTTATTTCTTCCAATTGCCAACACTCAGATTCTGTCATTCCTAAACCCTGACTGTAGTTACAAAGTTCAAGAGACCCATTCACACCACTGCTAACTTTCAGTGATAAAGAGCATTTATGGAACCATATCCAGGCATTTGCTTTAATGAACCAAGGCAATGCTTTCTGCATTGGTGTCCCTGGAAGCAGGTTCATTTGTCCCCATGTCACCTGGTGTGCACGTAGGGAGGTGCTGGGCTGACCAGAACCGTTTGAAGCACTCATTTCCAGTGCATGTAGACTAAAAGCGTGTGTATTAAGTTGGTGGCAAGGGAAGAAAACTCCCAAAGAAATAATGTGGGTAATATCCTGAACAAAGCAAGCCATGCACATCACAGTGCAGAATGTCGGGATCTAATTATCATAGTAAATAAGGAATGATGAACATTATACTTGACTGATTTTGTTCTTCACCGAAATTGTCAGCAGTACTCTTTTTCTTTCTGCTGATTTTGCTTCGTTACCAAGCATATTAGCAAAATTTATAAGATGATATTTAACTCTAATTTTTTTTTTGTTAGAAAAAAAATCATAAGGGATAATTTAGGTTGTTTTCTATGTAGGATCAATCACTAAAATATATTGGAAAGTACAAATTTAACTCTAGGAAACTGAGGAGTATATTATCACATGCCAGCTAAAATTTATCCGCTTTGATCCCATTTCAATAATCTTCTTCTCCCACACACCCCTTTCACTACCCCACCTTCTTCTCAAGTTTTCAAAGATTTTGTTGTCATTTGCTTCTGAATAAAATACTAGATTCTTTTGGCATTGTAAGCTCTGTACATCAAATTGTTCATGTCACACCCTGACTTCTGTGCACCAAGCAGAGAAGTCAAAATAAGTGAGCATACACAATGGCAAAGAAATCCTTCCCATATTGCTTGCAAAGCATGAAAGTGAATAAAAGACAACCAAGAAGAGAAAATAGAGATTGGAAAATGAAACTATAAAGGAGCGTATGCTTAAAGGAGGTGCAACTAGTAATTTTGCTTTTTTTCCAGCCTGTATAGAAATTCTCTCTCTCATTCCCCAAATTGTACAAAAATAGTTTGGTAGACTGAAGTTATGTGTTTTCCTTGATTTTGGTAATCAAGGCAAGCCAGAGCAATCTTTTCCATTGAAAAAAGATTTCTTTTTACATCTAAGCAACAATAGTAGTTTTTGTTTCTTCTGTCTATGCTTCAGCAAAAGATTGCAACTGCCTTTGTACAAGCTTTCAGTTGCTAGAGATGTAAAATCTCTTTCTAAAGTATGACAGATGAATTCTCATGCAATGAAATATGATAGTCGTCAGAGAGCCTGAAAGCAACTAATAGATTTTCAGGAAAATGCTGGAAATTGTCTTAATGTTGCATAAATAAAGATATTTATGCAACCTGGAATGAAATTCTATGGTAAACAGAAGGCTAGGCCCTACTTATGCTTTCAAAGCCTTCTTTTGACGGTTTATGTGGGTCTTTAATGGACATGGGGCCATTTGCTGGCCTTCTGAATCTCACCTGAAATAATCATCCTAGCTAAATTTTAGATATGAATCATTTTCCAGGCAGCATAATATCCAGTTGACTCCTCCTTCCATTTCCCCACAGGGGGCTGAAAAATGTTAAACTGTTCTCTTCACAATTAAATTCATGAAACACTTAAATTCTATGGCAGCTAGACACCAAGGAACAGGAAAATCATTTCATCTCATAATGTTTTAGAGCCCCTAGGCAAATGTAAACACTGTATGCTGTGATAGAGGAAGGATTTATTGCTGCTGCTGAACAGAGAATCTGCTGATTTATTTTTAATTCCAGTAGATTTTTGAGGGTAATTTATTTATTACAGAATTTTGTGGAATTATTATTTAGGAAGTTTGAACACAGCAGACCCATTTGTGTTGAAAAGCATTTTAAACAAAAAGATACAGAACTCAAATCAATCTGCATCAACCTAACACTTGTCTGTACTAGTGAATCATGATTGCACTCTCCTGCCAGAGCATGAAGGGAGGTTTGAGCTCTCTCACATATCACAGCTTCTGGAGTCCAAGTAACATGGAATAGGCTACCACTGGAGGTGCTGCTGAAGTAAGCTTAAGCTTAGGCAGAGAAGTGTCTACGTCGCTTTTATATTCTTGCAAATATTTACCCAAGATTAGTTTCATTGATTTTGCTGAGAAAAACATCCCTAAATTCTGCACCCAAGTGCTGTTCCAACTATTCATTTCTCTATGACTCAGAATGACAAAGGTTGCCATTTTGAATCAGTAGATCTCTGTTAGTATATCAAATTCATAGAAGCATTAGTAAAAATATGAATTTATATCACACCACTTACTTTTAGAGTAAGCACTTAGCTTTACTGGAGCGCACTCCACTGCTTCAGCTGTACTCACCAGCCTTGGGATCTGTTGGGAAAACTAAAGGAGGATAAATTCATTTTCAAGCCACAAGTCTTCAACACCAGTTAGCAGTGGATGTGTGCATGTGGGGACAGCCATCCACACACTAGATGTCTGTCCCCTTGGCTATCCAAGCTCCAGCAATGGTCTGGCACCTTGTGTCCTCCAATCTTTTTGTCCTGTCCAACGCGCTGAGTCCTGTTGCAATCTGTGAGTGAGTACTTTGGGCAGAAGCCATGTCCTTTATATCTATGTGTATGAGATGTAGCACCAGTAGGTTGAGCTGTGACTAGAGCTTCTGACCGTGTCACAGCACAGCTAAAGAAAATCATAAGGAGTCGTAATCTGATCATCACCATATTTGACAATTCATCACGTATGCCTCCATTAAAAGGTGTCTGCATATCATGCAAGTAATTAAAAATCTTTATTGTTCTCTTCTTACCCACCATGCCTATTTAGTCGAGGAAAGAGTAAATAGGAGACTTAATTAAAAATGCATAATTTCTGAATTTCTCTTCAAAGATGCCAAAGAAATCACTCCAGAATATCTGCCAAGCTGGCATTCCCCTGAGACTGCTTCAGATCTTTGCTCTGGCTAACATGAAGCAAGAACTTGAACCTATCTTGGATAACTG
>NW_010331023.1:0-11834 GCF_000700745.2 Antrostomus carolinensis | reverse complement strand
CTGAACTTCAGATATATATTTAAATACTCAGTACTTCTGGCATCTGGAAAGAAACCAACAATAAAATCAAATGGTCAAACTACTCACCTGATAAGAGAAAAATCTGCAATGAATCAAGCAAACAGGAGACTCAGATATGCGCCTGAAGGGTAAATTTTCTCATCACCAGCGTAAAATCAGTGCCACAATCTTGCTGTCTTTTTGTCAAAAAATACTTAGTCACTCAATAGCAATTTTGTCTAAACCAGAATATTTCTGGTTTAGAACCAGAATTCACAGTTTGTTTTAAGAAGCCCAATTTTTTAGTGGAAGGGAAAAAATAGATGAAGTTCATAATGAGTTTGAAACCAGAGAAATTGTCAATAGTGACTAAATTAGAAAAAAGATTCAGTCAAAGAAGGAGAACCTCTGCTCTTATGAGAGAGACACTGGAGAAATGCTGATCTTCCTGAAGACAACGAGAGTTTTGTTATTGTTCATGGCCAGACTTTCATCCTAATAACAGACTCTACACCTCACCGTATGTTGTTCTGAGGATACAAGTCTCTCAGCTCAGCAGTCTGCAGGTTTGCCTGCTTGCCTTTATTTTTCTTAATCTGCAATGTCCTTAATAATAAATAAATAAGTAAATACAACAGCCCCTGAAGAAAATTAATGCTTAAAACAAGGCCATTGGAAAGATTCACATGAAAAGAGTTATAGCAGATTTAGTTGAGGTGTTATTTGAACAAAATTTTAACAAATAGATCAGTGTTCCTCAAGAACATTAAAATGTTACCAAGTGAGAAACAATGCCTCCTGGCTCAGCCTCTAAACAGACCAGCAAATGCATCTTACTGCAGAAGGCAAAATATTAATTATGCCCACGGAAAATCACAGCTGTGAGAACATATTAAACTGGAATACACAAGCTAGAAAGGATGATAGCAAAAAAATCACGGCACCTACAATTGTCCTGCAGTTTTGCAAGGTGCTGCCACTTTAAAGGAATCAGAACAATAAAACACTTCGCTTTACCAACTGTTGTAAGGCTGATTTTTGGGAGTAGCTGATGGGAAGAATAAACAAATACTTTTCTCTACAATGCTCTGAATGTAGGAACTTGTAAAACACTTCTTTGAAGTCAGAATAATTGCAAACTCAAGAGGGAAATCCATGCAAAGAGAATTAAACTCGTGTCTCTGGGAGGTTTTATTCCCAGCTAACCTGCTCCTGCAGTTTGTCCAGACAGCTGACGTGCTGGGAGCCTACTGCAATTTGCAATGAGCCATCAGCATCTTGCAAACAGAAAACAAAGAGAAATGACAACACAGCATCAAATATAAGCTCATCTTGATGCCACTGTTCAGGAAGGAAGCGACAAACAAAATAATAGGCAGATTGGTGACAACTTTTGAATTTTTTGGTTTTCAGAGGTGTGAGAGTAGAATTGGAAAAATTAATTGGGTTCCAATTTTATCCTTGCTCTGTGAAAATGCATGAACAACTATGGGCAAAAATGCCAATAGTAGTAATAGTAATTGTAATAATAAATATGACAGGAACTGCCTGAAAAGTACTAATCTGCAAAGTTAGAGCTTTTCAAAACTCCTACCTGAGGGACCTTTGGCAGCTGTTACTTGCAGAATGACAGAACATCATTTTTAGTAGAGTTAACCAGGATTTAGACACATCCTCCTGCAAGGCAGCATAGCAAGGCTCCATACTTCTGTGGATCTGAGGGAAAGGATCAGCTGCATCCAAGGACAAACTCCATCTGTGCCACAATGCCTTCCCCTCCATCTCTGTGCACCCCATCCATGGCTTTCCCTGGGTTTTCAGGTCATACGCTGCCAGTGCAATTGCAAGGAAAGGAGTGGTTCTCCATGGCCAAAAGTGAGGTAACAGAACAGAGGCCCATGAGTGCTCCAGCTCAGCTTAGCTTAGCCCTCGTTACATCATCCCTAAATTTTAAACTGTGTTCTGCATTTTCTGCACAGAAGAGGTTTGGAAAGCTGTACTCTAATTCCACTCTCATGGAAATCAATAGTAAAGCTCCCATTGCTTTAGAAGAGCTAGATCTATAATGATGCTCTGCAAAATCCCACCCTGCTGTTGCAATGTCTTCACCTGCCTTGAAAAAAGTAAGTCATACACATAAGCTGAAAATGTCCCTCTCTAGTAAGGGGTGACAGCATTGACACAGGAGAAAATTCTTTGACAGCTACCAAATGAACATCTCTGTAAGCAGATCAACCATCTCTTCATTTGGAGAATCATATACTCTGTGTGTAGTAGAATCATAGAATGTTGTGAGGGGGAAGGGACCCACAAGGATTATCGAGTCCAATTCCTGTCCCTGCACAGGACAATCCCAACATTCACACCATGTCCCTGAGGGCCTTGGCCAAATGCTTCTGGAATATTGTCAGGCTGGTGCCATGAGCACCTCCCTGGGGAGCCTGTTCCAGTGCTCCACCACCCTTTGCCTCAAGAACCTTTTCCTCATGTCCAACCTAAACTTGTCCTGGCACATCTTCCTGCCATTTCCACTGGTCCTATCAGTGGTTGCCAGAGAGAAGAGATCAGCATCTGCCCCTCCTCTTCTCCTTGTGTGGAAGTTATAGACTGTGATGAGGATTGATGGATATTCATGCATTAGATCCATCTGGGTCTGGAAATGGGTGGTGGAACGTGGCCCCAGTAGAGAAGATCTTTTTGAATATTAGTTCCACAGATATCAGTGGTGCATGGGGGATTGGTGTAGTTAAGAAAAGAAATCTAATTCAAAGTCATTTGGCTCTAAGGATAATTTAACCATCCTGGTATTGCTGAGTGATTATGTATATTTGAAAGAGAGAAAAGCAAATACCCAAAGGCCTTTTGTTTACAATATTGCAATTTCAAGAAGTTGCTATATAGCAGAATGGGGTGCTGATAACACAGGAGATAACCCAGCATGATAGTGCTGTCAGCACCTGAGGAGTAATAACTGATCGACTTCGTATTTACCAAATGTACCAAGCTCTCCGTATTATGTTTACCTAATGATTAAAAGGAGCAGTAAATGGAATGACTTTCTTTTAATCAGTACGTCAGCTTGAGCAGCATAATGAAATCAGTCAGGGGTGAATACAGGTTTCTGAGCCAAAAGGGGCATTTTGTTGCAACTTACTTCTAAAACCTGTAACATCGCTATTTCCATGGCAGGCCATTGTGTGAGGCTGGGTTCCTTATTCAAATACAATATATCCAAAATGAAAATGAATGCCCTGTTTCTGTATTTTACTGTATCTATTCTCCTAACTTGCAAGTTCACCAATGTCTCAACCAAGGATTCTTTTTCTTTAAGACACATTTATTAATCATTTGTTCATGTCTGCCTAGTTACACATGGATGGTATCTGACAGTTTATCCCACTTATCATTAATAACTATTAATGACCCTGTTGTTACAATCAAGCTGCACCAACTCATAGCCTTGTTTGCATTCATCCAATTTTTCATTTAATTATGAAATTCAGAATGCTTCTCTTACAGGCAAGCTTGCTTAATTAAAAGGGCAGGAATCTGTCCATTTGATTGCTTTTAGAAATGTGGTGGATTACACTATTTAGTTACTCTTATTGAGATGTGGAATATATAATGTGTTTTCTTAATCCTCAAATACAAGTTATTGTCACTCCCATGGAAACTACAGCATATCAAAGTTTTAGATGCAAACAAATCCAAATTGAAATAAGTCATGTTTTCTCAATGCTGAGAAGGTTTAACAAATTCATGTAGACGCTAATGAGTATTACTAGGCTTATGTAGGGTCATGGAAAATTAGACTGGCTTTTTAAGCCATTATTACAGATTTTCTCATTGTCACATGTTAAATTCTCTACTATTAATATACCCTACTTTTGCTTGTGGCAATTGGACAATGTTTGAGGTTCAATGGCATCACTCTCTTTTCTTTTTTTTGTTTTTTTGTTTGTTTGTTTGTTTCTTTGGTAACCACGTATTTTTCCCAACTTTAAGGCTTTTTTTGTTTTTTTTGTTTGTTTGTTTGTTTCTCTGGTAACCACATATTTTTCCCAACTTTAAGGGTTTGGCAGGATTTCATTTCTAACTTTAACTTACTGGTTTCTTCCAGAAATTCGCTTTGTATCTATTCTGCAAAGAAAATTGTCATGCAACACAGAGTGCTTATTTACCTCATTTTCCAATCAGTACTTGATGGAATCGTGTATGTCACCACTGCTGTAAAAAACATCTATAATAAGAAAAACACCAGTTTCTTAAAGATACAATGCTGAGTTCTGGCCTGATTGAGTCCCACTGGAGTCCGTAGTTATCAGAGTATAAACAGGAGCACAATTTGGAGGTCTGTATGTAGAGTTAGCACACATAATACGTGTCTTTCATTTATAATGTCAACACAGTACAATGAATCTGCCAGTATCCACAACCTGAACAAGCTCAAAGGTGAGGAGCTGAGCTGTGGAGAACGTGTTTCACCCAATGCAGCTTCTTGACATTAGAGGGCTCCATAATCCACAGAGTATGGCAAAAGTGAGTCATTCTGAGGTCAATAGAGATGACGCTGGAAAGAGAATTACAGGCTCCTCTTGGAGCTGTGGTTTGCTGATACTGTAAATTCAGCTTCTGAAGTCCTAGTATTAAGTCAAAACCATCACAGCTGAAAATGTAAAGAGATGGTCTGGTATAAAATCATTCTACTAGGTCATATTGGTTCAGAAAGTTTGAGTGGGGCTTGACTTTACCAAGAGTAGATCACATATCATGGACGTCTCTCTCTTATATTATGATGGATCTGATGTTCTACTGGTATCATCTATCTTCCCAGAACTCATAAAAAACTGTCATACACTGTTTATCAGGCAATTCTGTTAATGAGATAGAAATGCAGGGAGTGTCCATGCCTGATACAGATTAAATCTGCATCTAAACTTGGCTATAACAGTTGCAGAGACACAGCTGCATGCCATGCTTGTCATCCATCACGATGAGAGCTCTAGAAGGAGCTGTCAGCACAGCAGCATGACACCAGGCAATGGAGGAGGTCAGAAATCCTGGGAATAGTGCATGTACAGTAGGGAAATTCAGAAAAGCTTCTAAGATAATTAATTAAAAAACTGAGGTCAGGGCAATGGACTTGCAAGCCACTACTTGATCATCCTCTGGATAAGGATAGGGTAGAGTGTGTTTTTCCACCTTACATCCATAAAGATTCTTGAACTCATGCTAGAACCTGGGTTAAATATTTATGTTAAATATCTTTTTGAACAACTGACAAACTAGCATGACTTTTCTGTCTCCTATTGCTATCAGTGTGGGTTACATACAAGAAGTAACATGGACCTGCCGAAGTCCATGCTTAAAGGCTATAGCACATACCTCTAGACTGACATTGCACAGACACACCTAGAACAGCAGGGTAACGCTCACATGTTGTACTGTTTTGTAGGGTACAACAGGTAGCAGTTACTGGTCTTTATCTTGCAGTACTCATCATCGTTTCATTCTGTTATCTTGTCCTGTCATGCCAAGGAAGAAATTTCTGTGATCATCACAGAATAGCACAGAGCAGAGTTTGATGGGCCTTCAAGGAGCCTCTATCTTTGCATAGACCTGAGCACAGCTATAAAGAATCACTTACAGAAAATTTGCATCATGAATGCGACAGCTTTTCCTTGACATAGATAATGTAATAAGGTAATAATTGTGGAACAAGAACAAATATTTGAATGTCATTATCTCATCTTTATGGCTCAATTTATTAATGAAAAGCACTTTTAAAATAATTTAAATGGCCAAACTTCAGGAAAAGCTTTTACATATAATGTCAGAGCCTTTGGAAAGTGCAACTTGTCTCTGTTGCACTTCAAAGAGCCTAATCCTAAAGATACCTTCCTAAGGAATAATTATGCTCATGAGTTTAACTAATGCCATTCCATGGAAGACAAAAGAGCTTTGTGCATGTACAATTCCACGCCTGCAAAAGTGAACCAGCTCTTTATTGAGGCAGCTGTATATAGAGGTGCTTCACTCAGGCCATGTGCCCATACGCACACTGAGCCCTTCCTTCCTGCGCCACCTATATTCTGAATACACAGCTACTGCAGGGGCAAGCAGGTTGATTGACTTCTCAGAGGCTGCAAAAAAAAAATCAGTATCTTGGTGAAAATGAGAACTCTCCCTTTTTCCTGTGCTCAGACGTGGTTTTCTATAATTAATGATTAATATATTGGTGTAGCTTTCCTGGCAAATATTGAAAGAGGGTTGGATTATTTTGTTTTTTGTTTTTTTTTTTCCTAAAGGAAAATCAAGCACAGCTGGCTAAAGAAAAATCTCATGCTATGAATTTTTTGCCTTGTCCATGGACCATGGACCATGTTTTTCTCCAATGCTGTGGGTATAATTTGGTTACATATTTCTGGAAAACGTCTGTACAAATAATCATTTTACTAGTCAACAAAGACAGTAAAAAGGAGGAGAAAAGTATGGTTTGGAGTATGGCAACCAGTAAAGCATGGAAAATCTCAGTATCTTTTACAAAGTTACTGAGCTGGACACTCTGACTTCAGCACTTGCAAACCGTGTATACCCAAGATAGCAGGAAAATTCCCACTGTGAAAGGCAGCGGCTGCTTTTGAAGCAAATGTGTGAAATTTACACAAGCTGAAGATCCGGTATTTGTTGTTGAATTTATTGAGCTCAAACCAAATCCCACTGTAACTGATGGGGGAAAAAAAAAAGAAAAAAAAAAAAAGAAAACCTTCCACTTCAGTGGCTTCCAAACCAGATGTGCTGTGTGTGGACCCCTTTGGGCCATGTGACATGGATATCAGCAGCTTTCAAACCACAACCAACTGATTAACACAAGGATGCTGACTCATTCTTGGTTTACTGAAAAACCTCATAAGCAACATAAGTGGCATCTATTTGGTCACTAAACTGCTATGAAAAGCTTACAGATTTATATATCTGAAACCAAGCATTCTGAAAAATTTGGGGGTGAGAGGGAGTAAATAGTCTCTTTCACATCTATGTCTGCAGTGTACTGAGCCTGGTACCCAAATCACATATCAATAATATTCTGCCAAGATGATTCCTCACCGTGCTTCATTTTGAGATAAATTCATGCAACGTGGAGAGGCAGCTGCAGGAGGAGAGCAAATAAAACTCAGTATTTCCTTATGGCAGTTGAAATTTTTGCTGAATTTCTAATTTTGTGTCTGCATTTGATGGGTCACTGATTTAAATAAATTAAAGACATAAATCACATCACAACTGTAAGTGAGGGACTATTTTTTTCTCTTTATGTTTATAAAGTCTATTTATTTCACAGTGGTTTATGGCCTCAGCTGTTGATATACTAAGATAGTTTCTTCCTTGGGATTTCTCCCTGCCTGGTTCCCAGAATCATAAGCTACTCATTTCACTAGATTAGGGGATCCTGGCTAGCTAGGATGTAGCTGACTTTCCTGCCCAAATTCCACCATACAGCAATATGCCCTGAAACACCTCCACTTGACAAGAAATGTCCTTTCTCTGCTGACCCAGACATCCCAGAGGCTGCAGACTGCCATTGATCTGATTTTGGCAGCCACTCTTATCATGGGCTTTACCAGAGCACAGCTGGGACTGAAACCAAAGTGGTGCAGCAGTTAAGGGTGCTACAGTACCACATTAAACACTGGGAAAAATCTGGGATAAATGCCATTATCGATAAGGTTTTCAGGGACCATCTGTGGCTGCAAAACGGAGTTTACCCAATGCTCTGCAAGAAGCCAATGAGGTACCTGAGGTTGCAGGAGATAGCGATGGGTGTTAACAGCTTGTACAGCTCTGGGCTGGTGGTAGCTTTCCAGATCTGCTGCACAGCCATAGCCCATTTGAACTGGCCCTAACAGCAACTCGGGAGTGCCAGACTGGGTGAAAAAGGCACAGAAATTTGAACTGGCCCTAACAGCAACTCGGGAGTTAGTTAAATATTCTAAAAATGCAGATGTGACTAACATCCTCTTGGTTGCCACGAAGCCCAGTGAAGAAAGCAAACTGTCAATGACACATCTGCTCACACTTCTCCATTTATTAAATTTGAAACAAAATTTTGACAGCAATAAAACAGAAGGAGCAGTTGTGTGTTTGTATTAAAACAGCATTTGGATAAGCAATAACCAGTGATTGGTGTAAAGGAACATCTGTGATATTATCCTGCTATTTTTGTCTGAGTCATGTCACACTGAGACAGGCAAAGAAAGAGGAAAAAAATAAATGAAATTATCAAATGTGATGTTTCAAATTTAGCTTTTTTAAAGACACACTTTCATTTTCCAGTGCAATTCCCATATAGTTAAGATAAAAACATCTGTCTTTTCTCTGGAATCACATCAGCATTCTGCTATTTTGGTTGACTATGAATCATGCTCCTAAAACTTTTTTGGTGATTAATTTTTAATCCCAAATTGATAAATTCCTGCTCACACAATAATGTTAATGCTAAGATCCAAGCCTCTACGAGCTCTTAATCTGAATCTCCCTTGTCAGTAGTAATGGGGTTTATTTTGTCTATGAGGAAAATAATTAACTATAACAGAAAACAAGGCTGAGATGAAAAGGAAAATAGGAAAGATTTGATTTTTCAAAGCTAAAGCATGTTAGCCTTTTGTTAGGTAACAACAAATCCACTTTGGTTATTAGTATCCACTATAGAAAGACTGAGGAAATTTATTCTAGCCACAGAAAAAGCAACTCTACTGTTGTATAAAAGCAAATATTTCCTTCATGTGTCCAGGGGAACAGGGTGAGGGAGCACTTAAAAGCATTTGTAGGACTTTCGGCTCATCATAGTTTATGTCAGGCAAGAAAGTGATAAAAGATGTTGATTTTATTAATAATTTATATAGGAGCAGTATTTATAGCCTGCTCAGCGTATGGTAAATTGAAGGCCCACAGTAATAAACAACTCATTAGAAACATTAAGCATTAGAATTGCTTAAATGTACAGAAAACTGTTCACAACTACATGCAAATCATTAAACCCCTTTGAAGGGATATATGTACATTTATATACTTATCTCTTCCTCCTGGAAAGAGCATCCATTTCATCCATTTCCCTCACATCTCTTAGAGCCTGCTGCCTGCTCATTATCACTGAAGGGTATTCGCAACCGGCAGCGATGCTCCCCAAGGACCAGTGGGAAGCTGACCAGTGTGTGATCTGAAATGTGGTCATGCTTGACCCCCACAGTTCACTGTCTAAATGTTACTTCAGGCTTTTCTTTTTAAAAAAATAAATTCTTCACGATTAATCTGAGAAAGCATCTATTTACCACCCCTAATTGAAGTTAATAAGGAGGGAGTATTTGGTCTACACTTTTGATCTTAGTTCAGTGGTTAAAAAAAAAACCCAACCTTATATTTTTAATGAAAACTTAACTGATAGTAAAATTTTTTTTTAGGAATTTGTAGAGTGAATTAAATAAAAAAGTTAGATACAGACCCAATCTTCCTTTTAAGCATAGCTAATCTCTATGTCCCAGTGGCAGTTTATGAGTAACGCTTCTGTAACACATTATAAGCTTTTTGTCAAATGTTTTGGGTGGAGCTTTTTCACTGCTTTCCCTGGGGATTTTTGAGGTATTAAATTACTATAATGGGGGCTGGAAATAGGGCCAGTATCTAGTCCAGTTCCCCACTTCCACGGGAAAATTGTTCAGACAACTTACTTTATTTTATGTCTCCAGCAAAATTTCTTGGCTGACAGTGATTTATGAAGATAACGTTTCCTACATGATAAAATTCTGAAAAGATCAGATATTGAAGTGATGTCAAAGTTACCTAAAGTGTACACTGAAACAATTAATTTAAGGCCTAATGCTGTAATGCTCACATTGATCAAATTTCTACTACTGCTTACATTAAAGAGCTCCTTGATTTTGTGCATAGGTGATTATTATTAAAAGACTGCCTTTAAAAAACCTTCTCTGTACATGTAAGATCAATAACCTGTCAAAGAAGCAAGGAGCTGTGGAAATGAGTTATAGAGGGAACTGTGAAGATAAATTATATGGAATAATTAAAGAAAAAAGCACTGTGTGTGATTGACAGGGAGAAGACATTTTTGTGAATATCAAGTCAACATTTTAATGCATTTTTTTCATTTTTAAAAGATACTGAAAAATTCAAATTAGGCCTTGTCTTTACTGTGGTTTTGGTACCTTTCTTAATTAAGTCTAGTCTCAAGGGAAGACTTGTTTATGATTCTATACTGTATGCAGGACTGCTCAGAGAAGACCAGAAAAAAACATCAACAGAGATGTGAGAAAGACAGCAGTACATTGCACTCTCCTGGTGCAAATTAAGCAGAAAAGAAGTTCCAAGAACTTATAAAGAAATTATAGTAGATAGCACATGCTAGACAAGAAGAAGAGTGGGTCAAGAGATGGAGAGAGAGGCTGGAGCCAAATTCTCTGAACGGCCACAGCTCTGGGCCCACCACCCAGCAGCTCCCAGCATGGGGAGCCAGACCTGACCATGGCACCTTAAAAATCCCACATGACAACTCTTTAAATTATTGATTTGATGGAAAATTGAACAAATACACATTTAAAAATGTCAAATTATCCTGTCAATTAGAAATGTCAATAAGTGCTGTTTAGAAGAGACTTCAGAATGTTAAAGAAATGCTTCTAGAAATGTAGGTTAGTATGGCTGTAATTGTATTTTGCTACTTAATGGCCTAGAACTCAGGACACTGTGCATGTCTCAGTTTACTTTCCCGAGATGGCAATTGATAGTATAAATTAACATGGTATATACTTTTTATTCATTTATGGAAAGCCAAAAGTGATGAAATCACACAATCTGAGTTTCAGAGGCACAACATTCATATTTATTTAGTGTGCCCTGTTTACAATGGATTTTTAAGAGCTGTAATCCACATGAGTGCCATCATATTAGGATACAGGAAATTGTTCAGATTGTTTCCTGTTTCCAACTTCTGTACTGGGGAATAAAATGTTGTGTTAAAGATGTGTAGTGTGTGGTCATTCATATTTCCCATTATTTTTATAATATAAATGAATTTATTATGGGGCAATGGAAAATGCAGTAATTTGACATATTCTGTATTTAAATATGCATGCTTTGTATCCAGTATATATTTATAGACAATATGTTTGTACAAGTGTATCTAATAAACTAGATGGGTTTATTAATCTTGGAATTACTGCGTAATAAAAGCATTATTTCTTTAGCCTCTCTGTTGTTTAATAGAAATGACAAGTAGATCAGACATTGGAGATGAATGAAGCAGCACCAAGAACAGTTCCCTTGGAAAAAAAAAAAAAAAAACAAAACTCAATAAACATCTACAGTTGTAAATCTAACCACTCTTCTTGGTGAAACAACATTGAAGAACTGTTACAGAATTACAAAATGTTGTAAAGTGGCCTTTTTAGGATTTAACAAGAATTTTGTGCTGTTCTGTTAAGGAAAGATGGCTGATCACAAATCAGTTTCTCCTTCAAACTTTCCAGCTTAATTCGTAGAAATTACATACTTGTAACACTGGCTACTTCTGCCACAAAACACTAATTTTATCATAAATCATACGACATTTCAGCCAGAGCCTGATAAACCCAGTAAGCACTGGCTGCAATAGTGTAAAATCCTGCATTTAACAATGCAGTTAGTTGGGATTACTCATAGGAAATAAAGCTGAGTAGAAAGGTATTGTAGGCTTGTACGGGGGGGTGCATTATTTCCAGAAGATAAGGAAATAATATTACATAATATAATCTGAAATTATAATATAATATAATATAATATAATATAAT
>NW_010331022.1:0-17117 GCF_000700745.2 Antrostomus carolinensis | reverse complement strand
TTCCGCCCAAGTGTCCAGCATGTCCAGGTCTTCTTGAATGATAGCACAGACTGCTGGTGTATCAGCCACTTCTCCCAACTTCGTATTATCGGCAAACTTGTGGAGGGTGGACTCTATCCCCACATCCAGGTCATTGATGAGCAAGGCCGGACCCAGTACTGGTCCTTGAGGAACACCGATAGCTAGAGGCCTCCAGATAGATTCTATGCCACTGATTGCAACCTTCTGAGCTCTGCCAGTCAGCCAGTTCTCAATCTACCTCACCATCCACTCATCTATCCCATACCTTTTAAGCTTTACTACAAAGATGTTGTGGGTTATCGTATCAAAAGCCCTGCTGAAATCAAGATAGACAGCATCCACTGCTTTCCCCTCATCTACCCAGTTGGTGATGACATCATAGAAGGCTACCAGATTGGTCAAGCATGTTTTTCTCATCAAATCAAGCCTTAAAGATATCAAATTTCTTAATATAAAAAATAGAAATGAAGCAGGACTTGGTGATGTTTGTTATGTACAAGATTAATTTTCTGGCCAAAAGCAGACTGAAGAGAAAATCAAAACAGCAAACTTCTGAAGTTCAAGCCCTTACTGTTTCATAAGAGATCAGAGCTTTCTTATTCCAAAAAAGAGTCCCGAGCATGTGACTGGCTAGTTATTTGGGTACAGTTTAGCAGATTGCTTCTGAGGTTGTTTTGTTTCATTTTTGGAGAAAGGAGAGAGAAAGAGACTTTTAATTTTCTTTCTTTCTTTTTTTTTTTTTTTTTAATAGAATCAAAACTAGAAGGGAAAAAACAAAACAAAACAAACCAAACAAAAAACCCACCAACAAACCATTTAAGGTTTGCTTTGGGCTTTGGTTGGTGGCTTTTTGGTTGCTTGGTTGGTTTTTAGGGAATGAACTACTGTTACTCACAAGGACCATTTCTTTTGGTAATTTCTTTTGTTAACTTTTATCACAGGACACCTTATGACACTGTTTCATCTCTACATCTCAGTCACTTTAATTTCCCACTAATTATGCCTGCCACATCCAATTTTATTGTAAGTACTTTTGGATAGGGGCAGCTTTGCACTTTATTCTCAGCACAAGAGTCTCCTGTTGTGAAATTATATGGTTTTGTGACACAGAAGCACTAAGGTAACCAGTCTTACAGACCTGCAGTAGGATACTCAATGGCATTCTAGTCTACATTGCAAATGTGCTTAACCTCGCTGTTCTAGTATAACTCCTCTATATTCTGAACAAAGAACTCAAGGCACCGTGTTTACTCTGATAAAATCCTTTGGATTCTAAATCAACACACCATATACATCATGCATAGCATGACAGCTATGGCTAGAGGTGGTGAATGCTGATCAGGCTAGTGCTATTCTATTGCATAAGCCAAACAGTGCATTAAATTAATATTTTTATAATCTTTTAAAAATGTGTAAATTATTTCCAAGTTATTGCTACAAAAACAAACTATTTTGTTTTGTTTTGTTTTGTGTTGTTTTGTTTTGTTTTGTTTTTTTCCATGAGTATCCAAACAAAATTACAGACAGTTATGTTAAACACATGGATATCAAGGAAATTGGTTTCCATGGGAACCTTATCCACATGACAGTTTTCAAATGCTTTTCTGCTTTCCAGGTGACATTTCAGTAATTCTAATGGTATTAATATTGCCAGTGGACATTATATATATAGCATTAAATGATTTGTTTGTGTGCGTATGTGGACAGAATCTAAGCAACAGCATATTGAGTGAACAGCATTTTCCAAATCTATGGCTGTGAGAGTTTGCCTGTTTATTGTTAACTATTCCCAAATATCTCACTTTGAGACAAATCTGAATATAATTTTTTCTTCATCTAAGTTTTAAGTACACATACACTTCTAGAAGAAAGAAAATTAGTTTCAGCATAATGCATAGTAAGTTCACTATACATTAAGGGATTCCATCATTATGAAGCATTCACATCTGAAACCAATATTCTTCCTGCAGGAGGAGGCTACATTAAGAGTGCTGCAGACTAATTGAGATAGCAACATGGCAACAAAGCTGGAAATCTGTACAGAAACATGGTAACTGGTGAACCCTGCTGCCTTGATTAGCACATTAATTACAAAGCAGGTGTTAGTAGACTGTGTTAATGGGCTATATAAAAGGTCAATAGGGTTTAGCTATCATTTTTTTCCTCATTAAATTATTGAATATGTATTTCACAGCTCTTCTGATTTGAATATGTCTGAGGAGGACTAGTTATCTTTGGAAAGCAATGCCACTTTTTCTTTTTTCCCCTCCCTTTCTTCTTCATTTTATTTGTATCAGAGAAGAGGTGGTTTTGAATTAAAGTGTGCAATAACTTGTCAAAATGAAAATGTTTAACAAAAAAGCAGGGACTAACATCTAAGGGATGCACTGCTGTTATGTTAAAATGTTATTTTATGTTAATTTTCTGTTAATTTTATGCTTCAGGAAAAGTACACTTTGTGGTTCTGTCCTGGTTTTGCTAGGATAGAGTTAATTTTCTTCTCAGTAGTTAGAAGAGCCGTGTTTTGGTTTCAGGTCAGGCTTGCTTTGAGAACATCATTGGTAAAAGTACTAATGTTATTAGTTGCTGCTGGAGCTCAAGGCCACTGTGTTTGGCTGGTTCACAGCTGCATGAGGACTGGGAGGGAGAAGCGCAGTGAATAGCAAAACCCCAAACTGGCATTTGGATGTGCCAATGAAATATTCCATATCATATCCTGTCATGTTTAGTATATTATCCAGGGCTGACTGGAAAGGGGAGGTGGATTCGCATGGGTTTTACTCTCTGGTTCTTGTTCTTCCGGGATTGCAGTTTTGGTTTGGGATTGTTGCTCCTCCGGGATCGTTATCCGGGAACGGGCCAGGCTTATAAGTTGGTGGTAAACATTTGCACTGGGTTATCACTCCTTTGCATATCTTATTACTGTTATCATTATCACTACTATTTTAATATTAGTTGTTTAGTTTGGGGTTTTTTAAGTTTTCTTTTATTTCTATTATTAAACTGTTTTTAACTCAATCTACAAACCTCCTAATCCTTGTCCCCAATTCTCTCCCCTATCCCCTGGGGGTGGGGGGGAAGTGGGTGAACGGCTGTGTTCGCTGCTGGCCAAGGTCTAGCCCAGTGAAACTATCACAGGTTCAAATATCTGCTATTTCTTTTTAGCCAAAGCACATCCAGAGCAAACAAAAATACAATTGCAGCATATTCTCAAATATCTGTATGTTTCTATTAGAACAGTTTATATTTGGGAAATGAAGATTTAAAATAAACACTGAGCCAAATCCTAAAGCCCTTAACCTGAGCAAACTTCCATTCACACAAGTACAACAAAAAGTCAAATTCTTCTCTTTTTGTTAGGTTAATTTTATGTTAAAATTCTGTCAAAGTGTGTTCATCTGACCTGATTGTACATCTCTGTGTGTGTCTCTGTAGCAAAGGGGACAGTATAATTGGGAGCTCATTAATCCTGAGATTATGAATATTACTTTTATTTTGTATTTTTTCCTGGGGTAGGTGCTTAATGAGCCTGTTATTTCTCTTTCAATTTAGGGAAAGCTATAATTTTCAGATACAGATGTAGAAGTTGCTATCATTGAGGACAAAGACCTGCTTCTCCTTTCCTCTTCTTTTAAGTTTTGGAAGGTATGACTGCTTCTGACTTGAAGACAATGGCTTCTCCAAAAGAGAAAAGTGTCTGAAAAATTTATTTAAAGAAAAGAGAGAAGTACAATGTCTGCTGAAAAATTAAGTTAGTCATCATCTTTAATTTCTTATAAATAATGGATGTAATAATTCCACAGTACAGTAAAATACAGGGAAATAAACTAAGGAGGTACAGAAAATGGACGTAAAAGCTAGGGAAGTTTAACAGAGTCATAGAAAAGCAACCAATTCACAAAAAAATAATGTAAGACTTTATTGGAATACATAATTACTTAGAATACAAGTTTGATAGTATCAGAGAACATCAATGATCTAAATCTATTAATTTGAGAGTTAAAAGCTCTTTCTAACCAGGTACACTGTACGTATCTTTCTGTAAATCCTGATAATGAGGAAAGCCAGTAAAGATTGTGTTCTGATTAGATCCTTCTAATTTACCTTCATGGATGTCAGTGAGCAAAGAGTTGTAAAATTTGAACAGATCTTCTGTTGCACTTTTCCAGTCCTACCATTTCATGAAAACTTTATTGCAAGTTTCTTATAGATATTTGAACAAATACTCATGTCCTGAGTCAAAAATAATTCTAGTCTCTCCTCTTCAAAGACCTAATTTGAATATTGCTATTTCTGATCTCTGGACATAGAAGAATGCACCACCAAGCAGAATTTTGTCTTCTTGAGTAGATTGCATGCTTGGTGTTTTGTCCTTCAACAAGAATACTGAAAAAGCAACACACATATGCCCAGATATGAGACACATCGTCCACATAGGAACTCATCTTACATGCTCCAGAAATTGCAGTTTGGTTTATGCTGAGGGCTGTTACAGGTGAAGGAATTGTTTTTACCACTTTCCCAAATCAGAATATCATGTGTGAATGCAGAAGCCTGAGAAAATTCCTGCAAACGAGGAAGTAATAAGTATTTAAGGACAGTAAATAGTTGAGACTAAGTTTCCTACACAGTAGCTACTTATCATGGAGGATAATCAGAAGCAACTCTTTTTTCCCACACAATGTCTCAACCTATAAGGCACTGAAATTGCAGTTAAGGTTACCAATGCAGTTGACTGAAGATAGGTTATGTGAATGTCATGGGAGCAGGAACTGAACATGTCATTTGAAGAGCGGAAAGTGAAACAAAATAACTCTTACACATCTTCTAGCAGCAAATTCTACATGATGTGTAGAGGGCAACTGGCAACTGGAAGAGGCTTTCACAAGATATGTTCACAGAGAGACCAAAGTAAATCTTTCATGCAACATCTCACAATGTACAGAAGAAATAAGTTGAACAAACACAGTGCTTGTTCTTGTCCACAAGAAATGAGATCCCCAATCTTACTGGTCTTTTTACGTTTGATCACTGGATATTGCATGTACATCTTCTATAGGAAATATTCTTTCTATGAGGGTATGAATTTTAATAAAATATGCCTTGCATTCATAAGTGCTAGACAGCAAATTGGTGGTTTTACACATGTACAAGCATAAAATATTTCTGACTTATTAATGTGAAGATGTCTTTACACATCTCTAAGCCATGGGGGTTTTGTTTGTTTGTTTGTTTTTTTGGTTTGGTTTTTTTTTTCCCATTCTACAAGCCTACTAGTAATGTTTTGTCATGTTTCTTTACAGATCAATTTTGGTAGCTTCAGAAATACCTTAATCCATTCAGGGTGTATATTCTCCACCCCTTTAAGAATTATTTGTTGCGAGACATCCTTATTATTGTACTGATAGTTTTTCTTTTATAATTTATCCATTCAGATTTCTTATCTGAACTACTGTCTTCCTAAGAATATTTTGCAGGACAAAGAGATAAAAGTGCTAATACCTAGCCCATCTCAATTTCTCTTTCTTTCAAAAGGTGAAACATCCTTCAAATTTAAGCAAAGGGAGTGGGACAATAAATAATTAAACTACTCAGGGACAGTTTTCTAAACTTCATGCCCTTTTCAGATAAACCCTGGAATTGTTTATTTTTCTTAGAAAGGGAAGTAAGCTTAATGTGGAACCAGATTACTTTGATCTGGGACCAGATTCCAGCCTTTTAAAAGAATACATAACCACTCATGTAATACCTTCATTTTTTTTCACTGTGTCTAGGCATCCATGGCTTACATTCTCAGTGGCCTTAAGGGATCCAATTTTCATTAGTTTCAGTAAGGGTTACCTTCCTAAATATTTATTGATGCTATGAAATTAATCTAATCAGATTTCTGTCTCCAACTGTTCTGAAAAAGTCAAGATGCTATATACAATCAATCTTTAGTTGATTCCAAAAAAAGTGACAAAAAAGCTATATACTCTTCTGTAAAATCCAAATTTAGCTTTGTTATGGTACACAAATTATTCCTATGCTATGACTTTTGATTTATTTCAGAATTCCTATTTCAGTCATCTCTTATTACATTTTAGGCAGAAAAAAAACCTGCTTTTTTTTCTTCCAAAATAAAATTCTGAAACTCTATACACTCCTTTATTATTTTCTAACAGAAATACTTTACCTTAGGCTACACTTTCTTTAACTTCAGAAGAACTATTAAAGATACTGTGATAGTTTCACTGGGCTAACCCTTGGCTAGTAACCAACACAGTCATTCATACACTCCCCCCCCACCCCCAGGGGGGATAGGGGAGAAGAATAGGGGCAAGGGTAAGGAGACTTGTAGGTTGAGATAAGAACAATTTAATAATAGAAATAGAAGAAAACTTAAAATAATACTAATATTAAAATACTAACCATAATAACAGTAACAAAATATGCAAATGAGTGATACACAGTGCAATTGCTCTCCACCCACAGACCAAGCCTGGCCCATTCCCAGATAACGATCCCCGAGGAGTGAAAATCCCGAACCAAAACTGCAATCCTGGAAGAGCAAGAGCCTGAGCAAAAGCCAGAGAGAAACGGAAGAGACCCTCACTAATATATTGGACATGACGTGATATGATATGGAATATCCCATTGGCATATCCAAATGTCAGTTTAGCTTAATAATTTAAATATTCCTCACCCCCTTAGACCTGGTGCTTGTAGACTAACAGAACACAAAGTCCTTCACTTCCAACGACAAATGCAAACACTGGTATGTTAATCAGTTTTTCTCTCATAACAAATCCCAGACTGAAAGCAAAATGCAGCACTGTTCTAGCTACTAAAATGAAACCCGGCTCTGTGTCAGCTAAAAACCAGGACAGATGCGTACTCTTTGGGGCTTGGGAAAAAGGGAACCAAAGAGAGAGGAATACATTTATTGAGTGACTGATACCTACTGTGGCAAACAAGTCGACCTGGGCTTCCTCTGAATTGCAAGTACATAAGTAGCTTTTATGAGTTCATAGAATTACAGAATCACAGAATGGTTGAGATTGGAAGGGACCACTGGAGTTTGTCTGATCCAGCCCCTCTGATCAAGCAGGGACACCTGGGGCTCATTGCCCATAAGGCTTTTGAATATCTCCAAGGATGGGGATTCCACAACCCATCTGGGCAGTATGTTCCAGTACTCAGTCACCCCCACAATGAAAAGTGTTTCCTTATGGTAGTCACAAAAGAAAATTTTTCCCTTACACTAATTATACAAGAAGCCTTGGACAATTAGAAAGTAAAGGTGAACACCCCAAGAAGGGCAGTTTGTGAACATCATATATGTCTGTGAATGAGCTCACCTTTGATCTGCCACAAATAACCAAATAAGTGAAACTGCCATAACCAGTTACAAACCAGGACTGAGGGCTTGTAAAGATTCATAAGTATTGGCAAACTGATATGTAATCTTACTGGTCCAGTATAGTAGTCCTCAAAACCTAATATTTTCTGAATAAACAATCACAGATTATTTCCTCATACTGGATTGCACATAGCAATCTTTAATATATCATTACTCACTATACAGAACATTGTTATTTTAAAAATTTTATTGCCTAAGTGTATGCTTTAAATGCCTCGGAAATCTGCTTGTCAGTTTATCAGCTTCCCACAATGGAAGTACCTTTGTGACTGTAGCATTAAATCTTGCAGTTATAAGTCATCAGCGTCACAATTTAATCCTTCCTCATTAAAAAAAAATACCCATAATTTTAAATTATTTGAATCTTCTCCATTGGAAATTATGCCTATAACCATTGGGGACTGATGTGTTTCAATGTGAAGTTTTGAATTATTTAAAATTAAGTTCAAGCTAAAGTGCCATTGAACAATATCCTTTTGGATCTTGGTACTATCAGGGTTTTCAAATGTGTCATTCTGAGTTTCCCAAACAAATCTGTATCAAAATCAGCTAACATTCTAAGACTTACAGCTGTGGGCATGAATGTTTGATATACACAGCATATATGTACTGACATTACCCTATTCTTGTACTTGTTTCTTTCTGCATAGATTTGTAAAAAAAAAGAAAAAAAAGAAAAAAAAAAAGAATCATTTTCAAAGCAACTGTTTTGTTTAGTGCATTTTCTCTTGCTCTGTCTTGCCTGCCTTACTACCCTGTCTGGTACTAAATAAGTCTGTCAAGGTCTCTTTGGTATCCACCGGTTCCAGTTTGATTGCATAGAAGCACTTGTTCCTTTTCAGTGCTGAATCAGTTCAACTGCAGAACAGCAGCAGAGTGATTGTGTGAATGACAAGCCTGCCTTTGGGATGCCAGCAGACATGAAAGTACATTGGTAGAGGAGGCTTCAATTAATTTGATAGAGAAGCAGCACAAGCTTTGTCATCAAAAAGTACTGAAGAACCATAAAATTTTATGGCATAAATTTTAAGAAATAACCAGATAAATATGATAAATATGTGCAATCTGAGAACCAATCTTTGGAAATCAGTCTGACATAAATTATCTGTAAGAAATGTTGATCAGAGGAGGATTATGCTTCAAGCTCACTCCTACAGCATTTATCCATAAGGGTTCATTTATTATGGTCTTAAAGAAACTGCTCGGACAAGGTTAAAACATCAACTGGGGTTACAGAAAAGTCAGAGTCATTTTGGCACTTAGAGAGCAAGTTTGTTACTTACTTTAAGAAGTGACAAAGAGCCAAGCTGCAGTAAACCAGTCCCTAGTGCTTTACATAAACAGCATTTACACTTATAATCTGAGTCATCTACTGGCTCAGTAATTCTAATATTAAGGACGTGGCAAGCTTAAGGGTAGCCCTATGGTACTGAATTGTAGCAAAGACAAGCACATGCTAGTTTAGTTTGTGCACTGGATTGTAACCTAGTCAGAGCACACGAAATTACATGTTCGGATATTTTGTAATTTTCTGAGGGATTTCCAAAATCCAGTCCTTCTTTTCCTTTGCTCTTAGTCTGCAATTATTTAAACTAATTTCAGGCTGTGTTGTAATATATCCATGAAATCCTGCAGCACAGACAGACCTGTGGCTATCCTGACATACTGTTTTCAGAATTCATTAAGTCTAATTTCACACACTGTGGTGATGGTGGTTAGACATCAAGGTGAAAATGAGTAGCATTTCATACAGCATTCTGGTATATGCTGAGGTGTGTAGATTTCAAAGGCAGACTTGGTCTGCAATCATATGTATCTTGTATTTTCCTATATGGTTGTGTCTATGTCTGTGAAAACTACACATTATTTCCATGAAGAGTATTGGTATTACAGCTTGGAAAATAATTAATAATGTGAGTCTTTACGACTTTGCCCTCATTAGTAGGTGCAATGACAATGTATTTGAGTGCTGTCAGTGATAGACTTCAGCCATTCAGGCGCACGAAGAGCAAAATATTATGGAAACAAATGCTTCTTAGTTCTACCATCTTTCAAACAGAGATCATGCATTTCAAAGCATAACTAGCAAATAGAATAGAGCAAATCTAAATAAATACAATAATAGATTCTCAATTCTCAAATACCTTGAGACTCTTTCAAAAACTAATTTTAATATGAGGTTAAGGAAGTGTTAAATATTTTGGACTACTAACTTTATTTTCTTAATGTATTAATTTTTTGTCTAGCTCGTATACATCCTATATATATCTATTTAGTTTTTGTTTAGTTTAGTTTTGGTTTGGTTTGGGTTTTTTGTCAACTTGGCTCTCCTAACAATTTCAAATCTTTATTTTAACTTCCTGGGTATAACAACATTATTAGCTGGAATAACACGTTATGAAAAAAGATCACTTACTCATTTTTAAAATTCTGGTATGAGAGAAAGTTTTGGAAATGCCCTGTACAGGCTAGCAGATTAACAATGGACACAACTGAAATGCTTCAAAATCTTTTTTTTTTTTCTTTTTTTCTGTTGTCACTCTTGCAAGCAAATTTAGGCCCTTATTATATGATTCAATTTAAACTGATAAATCTCCATGCTCCTACTCAGCTTCATGTGCCAAACAATCTACTGTTCTGAGTACAGAAGTACAAACACTGGGAAAGTGTGTTATATTTTGCAGACTAAAATGAATGACTGAGATCACTGGCTCCAACAAAAGCTCTTGACAAAGACTAACCTTCCTCCCTCTCCTCTCTCAAAAAGGTGTTTAAAACTGGAATAGACCTTTTCTTGAGTTTCACTTTAAGATCAACACTGTCTTTCTGTGAAGAAACTGGAAAAGTCAGAACAGAAATAGAAGTAAACCCTACAGTTTTCTCAGCCCAGACATTGGGGCGTGCTGGAGGAAAAAAGGATATATAAGCAGTGCAAAAATTCAATAAAATGCTGATGCCTGATGCCTGAAGACATCTTGATGTTGGTCATTTCATCTACCGCATATTTACATATCCACTCTTGGTAGTATAAGTTAGCTTGTGCTGATTGTCCACATTTCTGTCATCTGATTCACGTAGCCTGTTTAAAGTGTAGACATACCCTCATGATGAAAAGTGATTTGTGTGAAATAATTTAATTTTATATGAATTATGTATCTTTGTTGTAAATTAATTGTAAGAGAAAATAAGTAATTTGTTGAACAGGATATAGAAGAAAGGTAGAAAGATTTCTACCCTTCTTTAAAGTTATTTCCAGGAACAATAAATGTATGTCAGCAAAGAAGTGCAGGAGTCTGCACTTTTAGCTCCCCAGCACAGAAAACATGGAAAGTGCTGAACACAGTCAGTGAACTAGGAAGTATGCAAAAATCACTTAACACCCTGTGAGGCTGGCTCTTATGAGTTATTAAATGAATAGCATTCTTCAAACTTCCTCATCTTAAGTTTGTATGTGACTCAGAGCAAGTGTTATATTGCTACCCTTAGCCCAATTACAGTATGAATATTTGGAAAACTGAATTTGGAAATATTTGCCAATAGTAGAGACAAGATTCCAAATATAATTTGCCTTGAATATACTGAAAACATCTTCACATAGATTGCATTAACCGCAACAGTCAACAAATATCTGCACATTGTGGGGAATGGTATCATACATCTTGTTCCTTAGATCACACATTTTGTCAGCTGGATGGACATACTTTCCATGGAGAAGCTGCATGGCTCATAACTGTCCCAAAGTGAATGCACAGTAAAAATTATTAAAGGAATATCTTCTTCCCTGTAAGGTCCCTAAAGGCTCTACCAAGTTACATATGGCTGGCTAATGGTTAAATCTATTGCTAATCCTTGGTAGTGCTTTAGGAGCAATGTCAGCAATTGCAGGTGACATCATACCCATAGAAGCCTCATGGGATATATATTACCTAGCCTTGCCTGCTGCCTTCTGACAGTTGGCCAGCCTATAATGGGCAAAATCTTCCATGACCTCAGATAGATTGTCTCAGCAAATCACACACAGACAACCTGGATAATGACCGTGAGGACTACTGATGGAATCATTCCCAATATATCTTGCTGACCCTGAACTGGCTCTCAGAGGCTGAGGGCAGCATGACTCCAAAGAAGCAATAGTTAGTATCCCAGTAATAGTTATCTCAACTGATAAGAATAGTTGGCAAGGGATGTGCTGTTTCTTGACAACAGCTTCCTGAAGAAAACTGCAAAGGTAACCACTCCATACTTGTATCATTAGCACTGAGTCTAACCCTCATTTCTTAGAAGTACTATCCTACTCATCTGGTTTGATGTTTCCAACCAGTGGCAGCTGGAGTGACATCATGACAGAGACTGAGGAAGATCTATAAATAGTACAAGATGGCAAAGACTGTCAGCCAAAAGCATAGGCAGAATACATAGTTCTGATGCCAAATGGCAGTGGGCAGAATGTTATTGTAACATGTAACAGATGTTACCTCAATGCTAAGCTCATGTCAATTTTTTTTTTAATGAAAGCCCCTAGTGCAGTTGAACATGGTGTTTGCAGTCTTAAAAGGTCCGGATGAAGACGTACAAGCTTATATGCCAACACATGGTCTGTATAGATAATAAGTTTCCTTTTGCAACATGAATTACATGTATTTTTCTCCCACAGTCAGCCTACAGATTAATAATGATGTCCCTTTTGGTAAAGTCTTTCAACCACTGAATTCCAGCTACCTTGTTCTCTACCTTCTCAACATACTCATATCTAGAGTATGTTGATTTTAAGTGCCATAAGAATATATTTGCTGAATGTTAGTAGGTCTATTATTCTGATTCTGGATCAGAAGTCTCATAGTCTTTCAGTATATGTTTTCCACTTCATTCGTGATATGTAAAAGACAACTACTTTAGGCAATGTTGCCAACCACAATCTCTCTGCTGACAACTCTGAGGACCCTGTCTTCATTATAGTGTTTTAAATGGTGTATTTGCACCTCATTTACTCTACCTATGCAATGTATCATTACTTTTTTTTGTTTCTACAAGCACTTGCTTTTCAATTTGACCCTGCTTTGAAGACTTAGAAAATTACACCGAGTCCATGCAGTTCTTTTTCCTTTTCTTTTTCTTTTTCTTTTTCTTTTTCTTTCTCTTTTTCTTTCTCTTTTTCTTTCTCTTTCTCTTTTTCTTTCTCTTTTTCTTTCTCTTTCTCTTTTTCTTTCTCTTTTTCTTTCTCTTTCTCTTTTTCTTTCTCTTTTTCTTTCTCTTTCTCTTTTTCTTTCTCTTTTTCTTTCTCTTTCTCTTTTTCTTTCTCTTTTTCTTTCTCTTTCTCTTTTTCTTTCTCTTTTTCTTTCTCTTTCTCTTTTTCTTTCTCTTTTTCTTTCTCTTTCTCTTTTTCTTTCTCTTTTTCTTTCTCTTTCTCTTTTTCTTTCTCTTTTTCTTTCTCTTTCTCTTTTTCTTTCTCTTTTTCTTTCTCTTTCTCTTTTTCTTTCTCTTTTTCTTTCTCTTTCTCTTTTTCTTTCTCTTTTTCTTTCTCTTTCTCTTTTTCTTTCTCTTTTTCTTTCTCTTTCTCTTTTTCTTTCTCTTTTTCTTTCTCTTTCTCTTTTTCTTTCTCTTTTTCTTTCTCTTTCTCTTTTTCTTTCTCTTTTTCTTTTTCTTTCTCTTCTTTTTCTTTTTCAACGTAGAATACAGTAACAGAACTAATGTTAATGAATCTTTAATATTTCAGTCTTGTTCTGATTTTATACAATATGTAGAATTGGAATATGGCTAGAACACGGAAGGTCCCAGAAGAACATTACAGAAAACCCACATGTCCTGAAAATCATGTTCTCGGAAAAGAAGTATTCTCCAGAGGAAAGAAATCTTCTTGCCAGGAAAGAAGAGAGCTTTGTTCTGTGCCAGGAGAATGGGCTGTCCTTGATAAAATTCTTCTTATATTACCTACGCATAAATAATAACCTGGTTTGATTTTGATTTTTTTTTTTTTTTTTTTTTTTGACAGACAACCTGTGGGATTTCTGTGTGAAAATCTGGTAATAAAATCTTCAGTACTGATGTGTCATTTTGGTTCTTTTCCTTCCTCCTGTACTCAAGGGCTAACTTCATGCTTTCAGTATAGAGAAAGTATTTTCCATCCCATATCATGTCCTCCTGTAACTTGTAGGAGTGGAACGGGTTTATAGTTATTACATCATGTCTGCTATTTCCAGAATCAAGATGTGTTTTCATTTCCTGGCAGGCCATTTTATGGGAACAGTCATAATTCAAAATGTAATGGATCTTTTTCTTCCTCTTCCTCTACTGCTACACATCAGAACAAAATGATCTGCCTCCTAGTGAGTCTGTTTTCCCATCTCCTTCTGAAATTCTAGAATGATCATGATTTTACCTCTTTTGATATTTAAACTTTTTTTTTCTCTTAATCAAATCCCAATGGACCATTATATGATCAAAGCTACGAAATTCATCCTTACGATTCAACTCAGAACTGTTGTCAGCCTTAGATCTATTTTTCCTGTCTTGTCTGTTCAAATTATTAAAAATAACTGACTTTTTATTTCATTTATAATATATCAAATATTTAATGAGTAAAACCATCTTGCTAGTTTTGAGATTAGATACTGAGAAACTCATAGCATTAGGCAAGTATCTCAAATACATCTCTGCTATCTTGATTTATATCTTTTGCTTACAATGTGGACAAACTTCTGAAATGTAATCTACATAGAGCAGAAAAAAATGTACATTGGGTCTATATACTACAATTCACATTCCTCTGGAAGGTCACACACTAACGCTGTGAAATTTCTTTTTTGTACTGTTACACAGTTGTGTAACTTACATTAACTAGGATGCTAAATAAAGAAATTTATCCAGTTTAGATAAATGGTTGCTAAATATAAGGCTACAAGATTCTAAATACAAATACTGCCACTATACTGTCTGTTTCTTCAGTGGATTTTTTAAGAACTTTTAATTTCATTCTCTTTCATAGGACAAAACAACTTTGGTTGCTTGAAATTAAGCGTATGCTTAGTTTTATGTAAATACTGGTTTGACTGAGGTATCTTTCCTGAAGAAGCAGATTCTCTTGATAAAGTTTGCCCCACCTTCATCTTTTGATTGTTAGCATGGGGTAAGAATTAGCTCTTATTACTCATATATGTCTAATTCTTTTTTGGTTTATAGCTGATCAAGATTACACATGTGAAAAAGCCTGAATCACTCTATTGGGTTTACATGGCAAGGTTTTGGTAGCAGCAGGGTACAGGGGTGGCTTCTGTGAGAAGCTACCAGAAGTTTCCCCTGTGTCCAACAGAACCAATGCCAGCCAGCTCCAAGATGGACTCGCCATTGACCAAGGCTGAGCCCATCAGCATTGGTGGTAACATCTCTGTGGTAATGTATTTCAGAAGGCGGAAAACTGCTGCAGAAAGGCAATTGCAGCAGGAGAGAGAGTGAGCATGCATGACAGAAACAACTCTGAAGACACCAAGGTCAGTGAAGAAGGAGGTGCTTCAGGTGTTGGAGCAGAGATTCTTCTGCAGTCTTTGGTGAAGACCACGATGAGGCAGGCTGTCTCCCTGCAACAAATGGGGGTTAATGGTGGAGCTTATATTCACCTGCAGCCTGTGGAGGACCCCACATTAGAGCAGGTGGATGCTCAAAGGAGGCTGTGACCCCGTGGGAAGCCTGTGCTGGAGCAGTTTCCTGGCAGGACCTGTGGACCTGTGGAGAGAGGAGCCCACACTGGAGCAGGTTTGCAGGCAGGACTTGTGAAACCGTGGGGGACCTATGCTGGAGCAGTCTGTTCCTGAAGGATTGCACACCCATGCTGGAGCAGACTGTGAAGAACTGCAGCCCATGGGAAGGACTCACACTGAAGAAGTTTGTGCAGATGAATCTCACACTGGAGCAGGGGAAGAGTGTGAGGAGTCCTCCCCTTGAGGAGGAAGGGGTGGCAGAAATAACGTGTGATGAAATAACGTGTTCCCTGTCCCCCTGCACTGCATTGGGGGAGGAGGTAGAGAAATCAGGAGTAGAGCTGAGCCCAGGAAGAAGGGCGGGGTGGGGGGAAGGTATTTTTAAGATTTAGTTTTATTTCTCATTATCCTACTCTGATGTGATTGGTAATAAAATTAAACTAATTTCCCAAAGTCGAGTCTTTTTTGCCCATGACAGTAAATGGTCAGTGATCTCTCCCTGTCCTTACCTTGACCCAGGAGCCTTTTGTTATATTTTCTCTCCCCTGTCCAGTAGAGGAGAAATAGTGATAGAGTGGCTTTGATGGGCACCTGCTGATGTCTAACCAGGGTCAACCCATCACAATCAAATACTAAAAGAAGATCAAGCAGTTGTTTTCACCTTTTCTCTTCTGCTTCATATATTTTTTTTTTAAAAAACAAAATATATTTTTCCTTCTTTTACATTAGGGCCTTGATTGTTAGGGGATAATGTATTTAAGCTGAAAACTCCTAATAACACAGATTTACAATGAAAAGCTTGTCAAATGTTTAATAGTGATACTGAGTATTATAATGACACTGCAAAAATATTATCAAAGCAAATCACAGATACTTTTCCTAGGTCGTATACCTGCAAACTACTAAATTACTAAAATGCTAGCCATTAAGCTCAATCTCATTCCTATTTCTTTGAGCAGAGATAAAAATTAATTATTTTGATTAACAACTTAATGCCAGAAACACCATCAAAGTTCATCTGCACCAGTAATTCTGCTTTTCCATGGGCATCTTTTGGTTTTAAACAGAAGTTATGATGACAGGATGATTTCAGTGCATCTCTGATTCAGAGATTACAAAAAGACTTGTGTTACCTGTAAAAAACCTGTACTTACTGTTTGTTCCACACTCCCTGATAAATATTATGAGTACAGATATTAAGAGTCATAAACAGAAAGAGAAAAATATGCTGTATCAGTCCTTACAGAGGACCAGGCAGGGGTAAGCATGCCTAAACAATTCTGGATACAGTTTTTTCTATGAAGCTAGATCCTTGGCAGCTACCGAAGTCAGAAGAAGAAAAGGAAAGTTCTTGCACTTGAAATCATTATTTCTAGGGTTAGAAAGAAAGTAGGATGGGGAATGAGTAGTGTCTAGCATACACTCAGATTACTGAAGATTTCATTACAGCTTTATCTGTGCTTAAAACTTATTATACACAAAGGGCAAAACGGGATTTTAAGAAGCAATTGTGAGAGGTCTGGTATAGTGAAGATTTAGCACCTGCTCCAACAGAAGTAAATTTTTGGCCAGATTAATCACAGAAATAGATGCTTACAATCTACATGCCTTCACATATCTGTTCATATCAGTGCAGGAAATGTGGTTAATACACTAGCATCGCATCATAGAATCATGAAATTATTTTGGTTGGAAAAGACCTTTAAGATCACCAAGTCCAATCAAACCTAACACTGCCAAGCCCACCACTAAACCATATCTCTAAGCAACTCATCTACAAGTCTTTTAAATACTTTCAGGGATAGTGACACAACCACTTGCCTGCACAACCTGCTCCAGTGCGTGATAACCCTTTCAGTGAACAAGTTTTTCCTAATATCCCACCTAAGCCTCCCCTGGTACAACCTGAGGCTTTTCCTCTTGTCCAGTCATTTGCTACTTGGGAGGAGACAGACACCCGCCTCACTACACACTTCTTTCAGGTAGTTGTAGAGAGCAATAAG
>NW_010331021.1:0-10564 GCF_000700745.2 Antrostomus carolinensis | reverse complement strand
AAACCATTCTATGCTTCTATGATTCTATGATATAAAGTCCTGAAGTAGACAGCATATGCTGAAATTAGTTGAAGAATCATTAAAAGCCATACTAATCTTAACAGAGAAATTATCTCAGAATAGAAATACACAGAGTAGAACCAATTATTCTCACATTCATTCAGCAGGTATGTTTCCTATACACAGCTCAGGGCAAGCAGGATGCTTGAAAAGAGATCATAAAACAAACTGTGCTAAAGAATGCTCTAATCAAAAGATTCAATTGGAAAACTCAAGGAAAAATGTTTCTAAATGCTCTCCATCTCCATTTACAGATACCTCTCACCAGTGACCAGGTCAATGTCAGCCTAGTCATGCTTTACAGCTAGAATTAAAAACTAAGATGCTTCTTTTCTTATTATTTTGATTTTTTTTATTATTATTTTTAAGCACA
Organism: Antrostomus carolinensis; assembly: GCF_000700745.2. Classification (NCBI taxonomy): domain Eukaryota; kingdom Metazoa; phylum Chordata; class Aves; order Caprimulgiformes; family Caprimulgidae; genus Antrostomus; species Antrostomus carolinensis. Next base: position 10,131 of record NW_010331021.1, on the reverse strand, counting down.
AGAATTTAAAAAAAAAAAAGGAGGAAATCTCTTTTCACCAGTATCACTCTTACCTCATGTTTACTGAGGAGGTAACTAGTGTTTATCTTCTATGAGTGCCCTGTAAAGATGCGTGAAGCTCATCAGAGAACCAATAGAAATCCTAAATCACCTTCTTCTGGGGGAGTTTCCCCTCTGTGAGTGTCAGAAACAGTTTCTGACTACTTTAATAATGAATGTTAATCTAAAGAAGATAAAACTGCTTTAAAAGAAAGCTTTTGGAGGATCCAATGTAGTTATTAAAAACCAAAAGTAAGAACAAAAGCCCTGAGCTGAGGGAATCTTTAGCTTTTTCTTGACCTGGAGGTGTAAGGAATTCAAACAAGGCAGCATCTCCAATTAACTCAGTCAGGTCCTTACTGTGATTTGAATTGCCACTCAAATTATCTTTGCCGTGTCGGAAATGTAGGCATGTAGCTCTGAGGTCTGGATTCCTTTCTGAAGACTGGATACCTGAAAATCATCCATTCTGGCCCTTACTTCTTAAATACAAAAATTCTGCAGTTTGCTAAGTCTATCCCAGCTGTGTCTTCAGCTGCAGGTGGTTTTGAGGGAACAGGCATGCATTCAGTAAGATCTTGAGGTATCACAGAAGCTTCAGAGGAAAAGAACTAAAACCTAAAAATCTTTCTTGAAAGACATAGAATATGTAAATCCACCAAACTTTCCACTGCAGTTACTAGAATAAAGTGAGGCAGCATCTACACAACTGTTGCACAGCACCATCAGTATGGAATTGTTGAGGTGATCCGTACAGGAGCACAACTACAACACACATTGCTGAGAAAGAGCAAGTGATTTGATGACATTTTTTGATGTCTTTTAACATGCTCCTCAGCCAATTCTTTATCTTAAATATAACTACAGAGATTTCAGGAAGATCATCTTATAAAAAATATATTCTAAGAAAAAGAAGAACCTTTTAATAAATAGTAGTTGTATCAAAAATACCCACAATATCATATCAAAATACTGTTGACATGGATCAGCAGATCAGATAACATCTATTGCTATAGCAAACTGAAGGCCTGCTTCCAAATCAGAAAGGCACATTGACCAATGCAGTACACTGATTGTAAATTTACCATACATTTCCAGGAAGATTTTTATTTCAAGACAAAGCATTGCAAAAAAAGGTATAAGCATATCAGAGTCTATTTTTTGAAGCACATGTTGTCCTGAAGGCTAATTTTTTACATTGCTTCTATAAGATATCAGAGTTAATCAGTTTAAAAACCACAAGTGTTTGATATTTCCAAGTTCCAACCAGTATCTATGTCATTCCAACATTTTCAGATTTGAATAAAGAGATATCCAGAAAGAAGGGTCTTTTGCAGAAATAAGAAGTGAATTCTGGTTTTCTTTCCCTCTCATTGGCTAAAATTTTGACATTTTACTTAGTTTAGAAGCTGAGGGACACATACACTGAATCCACAACATATTTTTTAATTATGCGTTAATGTAGGGGTAGATAATCGGTTATTTATATCCATAATCGGTATAAGCAGATTCTTTTCACAGAATTTATGATTTATGTTCAGATTGGTTTGGACAGTCCTGTCACCTGCAAGATCTGCAGGTGAAATTCTAGTTACATAGTCCCACAAATACCTCCTGATCTCATAAAATCTGCCCTTCGTAAAGGCAAGGTTCTCTTGAAGGATCTTTTTTTTCTTTTTTTTGTTCCCAAATCTACACAACTTCTTCATATAGCTAGAACATTTTCCGTCTAAAAGCATTTTTCCACCAGAAATTCATCTCTATTCCTTAGAAAATATATGTTTATTCCAGTCTATGGAGCTTTTCTAAAAACATCTTGCAGTCTGAGATCTCCTTGCCTCTGTTTGCATTGTGCTTACTTTTCTCTCTTCTCTGCAACCAGACACAATCTTAAAACTTAAGCTAATGGCATAAATTAACAGTTTTGAATTACATGTCATTTTTGTGACAGAATTCCCCTTCAAAATGCCCCTGCACAGTGATATGGTCACAGCCATATGTGAACTCAGGAAAGTATATGACCTCTTGCAGTTCTCCCTTATCATTACTTCCTTAACGGCACATATTAGGAGACACCACTGAGTCAATAGCCATCAATCTCTTTATTCTGTTTAACTTTTAAGGTCGTATTCCAGAGTGGACAAGACACCAGTTCAGAGAGTTCATTTTTATTCTCAGATCAATGACACTTAAACATACTAAACATTTTCAAATATACACAAGCAGTCTGACATCCCATCAAACTGACCATGAAAAATAGTACTGCATTACCTCTTGTATGTAATGTCTGTGTAGAACAACTGACATAATATATACATTCTTGATATAGGAACCTCAGTACATCTAGACTATTGATAAAAGAAGATCAATAATGTTTTCACTGTTTGGGGGTCACACTCTTATAATGTTTCTGATAAAAAAAGAAAAAAGAAAATTATATGAGCTGCAGGTTGTTCCACTGGATACATGGCTCTATCTCAACTAGCATTTTGACCGAAATCCAAGCACTGGCAGACTCCATTTCATCTGTTCCTACTCTCTATCAGTTCTCCTTGTTGCTGCCTATTGCCTTGAATATTTATTAGCCTGAGTTTTCTCAAGAACAGACTGTAGTAGAGCAGAATATTTACCAAGTGTACTGTTTTTTACAATGCCTCCTACATGAAGGATCACACACCAGAACACTAAAAAATGGTGAAAATGACCTTAGCAAATCAGTCTAAGGCTTAACTAACTGTTCTGGAGCAGCAATGTTTCCAGAAGTTCAGTAAGTTACCTGGCTAGCTTTTTTTTTTTTTTTTTTTTTTTTTTTAATAGGGAGGGAGTTGTTGCATCTATAGACAGATTCAATAATTATTTCTACTTATCAGGCCTGAAGTTCTGCTACTTAGTACATCATGTCTTCCCAAAATGCTTTATGTAACTGCAGAATTCACACTGCTTCTTGAGTTGCAAAACTGAGGAGAAAAAAAATACAATAAAAAAAGCCAGAAAAAATTTATAGGATTTTTTGTTTTGTTTTGGTGGGGGTTTTTTGCACAGGACTTGTCTACTTAAATTGGGATCAATTTTCTGGCTTATGGATCTCCAGTATTGAAGTGTGGCTTTATAAAAAGGGTAATGTCACAGTTCCTAGATCACTTCATCATGAGTAATATGTCATGTATATTTTCTTAAGCTGCTAATAACTTACCACCATTTCTTAAACACATAAATATACTGGAAGTATGTGTAAACATTGAACCCAATGAGATTTTCATGTTATGTATTTTTTCAAGGAGCTTTCCTATCTAATCGGTTGCATTCCCTTGATCTGGACTGAGCACATGACTAGTTACAATGAAAAATATTTTGGTTTACACTGCTTTTTTTCTTAGGAAGATGTACAAGAAACAAGTATTCTAATCTTTTCAGTAACTTTTATTTAAAGTTGTTGAGATTTTCTACTCTTTTTTGACCATGGCATTATTAATCTAAAGGCTAAGTACACCTGTTAGCATTAAGCAAATTCCAAAGTCCAAATTTATGCTTGATATTTTTAAACAGGTAGCAATAAGAATTAATATTTGGTGCCTACCACAGATTCTAACAGAAGCTAACAATTACAAAAACAAGTGTTACCATAAAGAGCCCAACCCTTACTCTGAAGCTTCTATAAACTCCAGCTACAGCGCAAATTCAAGGAATGCAATGAAATCTTAAAAACACTGAAAACGTTATGGAAGTTCCCTTTACAAGTTATTCTCAAAGTCACAGTAAGGACACGATTATTTCAGTGTCCATTTTGAAGCAAAAGGCTCATCAATTTTGCCAGGACATCAGTCCTGATAGCCCATTTGTTATTTGTGAAGAAGGTTTTAAATGTTTCAAAAAAGACACACAGCATAAGACAGCACATCCAATTCTAATGATTTCACTGCAGCTTGCAGGCAAAATGATCTCAGATTTAATGGTAAAGAAATAATTGCTAGAAAAGCAAAATTAATGACCAAAACAAAGCTGAGCTCACTGGTGACTCTTGCCCTCCAAAATTCTGTGCTTATCTTCTGGAGTAAAGGCATTTAGTTTGCAAATGAAAGAAGAGGAGACTTTGGTTGTTTTGATATATTAATTCATGCATATTTGAACTCTTTAGTAACATGTATGTTTTTAACAAGCATCATTTCAAGGATGTCAACAATAAAAGCTTTAAAAAATAGGAAAAATCTTAGAATCCTGGAATGCTACAAATCCTGAAATACTAGTTTCTAAATAACATCCCTTTCCAGCAAAACGTTGGAGTCTAAAGGAGTTCTACTAGGCTTTTTGTCTTTTTGATATTGCCGAGGGTGCAAAGAGAAATTTTAATGCCAAACATTAGAAAAAGAAGATATGAAGATTTTTCTACTCACATACTTCATATGTTGCTCAAGCCTAGACCTTTTATTTAACCCTAAATCTTACAGTAGATTTTTAGCATATCAAGCAGTATGTGTTAAGAAATTCCTTTGGATAAATAATATAAGTTACAGTTTAACAATACCATAGTACAAATAGTAGACAACATATTATCATAGAAACATCCAGCTGGTGTAAGAAGAGCAAAAAATACCATCTCTTCCAAGATTCAAAGCAAAGAGATGAGCCATGGGCTTTCCACAAGCAAAACTCAAAAAAAAAAATCTTGATCATGCAGAGCCAATATTAATTTCTCGAATATGAAGCTGAATAACTTCATATCACAATAGACACAATTCTTTGCCTTACATAGCTCAATGTGCAACTATAAATAACATGCTGTTGCTTGATGCTTGTTAGGAAAAAGGTATATTAGTAGTAGTAGTAAGAAAATGACTTTCTTCTGTGACATTGGTTCAACTTGCTATTTCTACTTGCAGATTTAGTTTCAATCTCTTCTTCTGGGAAACCAGAAAAATTTGAAATTTTGATCTCTGATTAGCAGAATTGAGCTTTTTTTTTTTTTTTTTTTTCGTATATTTTCAACCTTCCAAGGAATGGTCTTAGAGACTGTTAAGCATAACTGTTTTGCACTTCACATTGCTGGCATACCATTAGATTTCACCTATCTTCTCTCTTCCAATTATGTCTTGGGAGTTGTATGGTATATTACTCACTAAATTATTTCATGACATAATAACAGTAATTGATTTTTTTTTAATTGATAAAAATGCTCCTCTTTTTTAAATTTTACTTTTTTCAGAATGGTTCTGAAAACTAAATATTTTATTTCAATTTCCTCTGCAGGAAAATTTTATAAGAAGCTGTTGGGTGATCTTTTTGGCACTAAGCAATTATTAAAGTCTTTTTCAAGATACAGTTCACTTACGTATTGAGTCCACCACAACTTAATTTATCCTTCGAGACTTTGAGTCTCTGTATTTTATAAGTAGTAAATGGGCAGTAAAATGCCTTGATGCAATAATTTAGAGCAAATGCAAACTGAGTCAAATCCTTCTCTATCCCAGAGTGGAGAGCTAGCAACTCTCTCCTCATATTATCCTACATGCATTCTCTGTGAAGATAGCAGAGGAGCATGGATGTCCTATCTCACTAGGTAAAAACAGTATTTTTGCCCAAAGGCAGATTTCAGACCTACTTTCTGTCTATCTAAAACTACTTCATAGGCTCAAATTCCATTTCCAGGTGGGCCAAGGGACATATGACCCTAAAATATTAACACAGGTTGAAGAGTATTTCAGTACTAATGAGCAAGTCACGCACAAACTCAATTAATGGCGAATACAGGTGTTTGCAAAAGTGGTAACAAAGGGGCTGTTGTAATTCAGCTGTTCATCCCTGCTCCACGGTTCTGCTATTGACCCCTGAGATGTAACTCAACAACTGATGGTGGTTCTACTAAGTTTCCATGCAAAGCAAACAGATTTGCAGACAAGTGATTGTCTTCCATCATCTGGCTACTATTGCATTGTCCAGCTGTTCTAGAAACAGCTTTGCCACACTGTAATAACCAAAGTAGAAGACTTGTGGACCTATAGTGGAGAAAACTTCATTATAATTGTGTAATAGGTGGCAATGATGGCCATGGGATAGATGGCTCACTAATCTCTTAACAAAAGATTTATGTCTCTACCACAACCATGAACAATATATTTCACACTTATTAGAACTGTGAAAAAATACAGTAACTGACTAATAAGAAGTATAACTCTGAAAGTACTCTAATATCTCCATTATCCTTTATCTGGCATACAATTGCAGGTAGCCACAGAGGACCTACATGGCTAGTAGAGCGAGCACATAAAGACATGAACCACGTATAGAAAAAGGAAAGCATTTCTCACCTCTGCACAGGCATTGGGGTGGAAGCACTTTTGTGAGTAACCCATAAAATAAGCTCCCGATCAAGGCGTATAGTACAGAAGATGTCCCCAAATGGCACTGTTGGTGTCTTATTGCTCAGTTCTCCCAACTGAGGACAAAGTAAAACAAGGTAATGATAACATGTATTGTTTGTCTAACTATTGTCAAGTTTGGTTTCACTTCATAACAAACTTGTTCACAAATTGCATTATTACAATGTTATCAATACAACGTATTACTACAAAGGTTTTATCTCAGTGATAGGACTCTGAGTGCTTAAGTAGATAATTTCTTCATAACAAAAATCTCACCTACCCTCATCCAGAAGTTAACTCCACAAACCACAGCACACCAAATCCTGTCATTAACTGTAATAAGTCCAGGATATATATGAAGCTACACTCTGAAAGGAACTGCAAACATATTTACAGTCAGTTATGTTTCAGTGAAAGGATGGAAAAACAGCAACTACAAGATCAACGTGTGTGGAACAGCTATGTCGATATGTATGTCACAAAGTTCAAATCACATAGAACGATGAATGTATTACCAAAATTGACGGATTGCTTTAAATTCTGTCACCAAAATTTTGTTTTATTGCAGGCTTACCTGCATAACAACTGGTTCCAGGATGTTCTTTGAGTTTCATGGACCTGCAACCCACTTTTAAATATTCAGCATAGATACATCAATACAGGTTCCAAATACTCAGGCCTAAAATAGCAATGCTAAGCCTTGAAAAATATAATAACTTTTTTTAACCATGCTTACTTTTCCAAACAAAGTCTCTGAAGGTATATGTTTGTTCGTTATAAATTAGGAGACTGAAGCACCAGAAGGAAGAAGTGCTTCTGAAATCAGAAACATCACCTTAAAAAAAAAAAAAAAGAAAAAAGATGGGACAACTGATGTAAAAGGAATATCTCTAACTTCTGAAGCAGTGAAGTTCCTAGACAAGACTGAATAATATTCAGAGGATCTTTGATCTGTTTATGAAAAGGATGGGGTGATATTGCTGTCTGAGATAATAGAGAGCTTGATGACCCCTTGCAGTTCTGTGCAGCTGGTGTTAAAATAAACCAGTATAAGAAACATTAAACAGATTACTCTTTTAAAAGTACCACAAGCAAAGTATAATGGGAAAAAAAAATGTTAATGATTTTATACAATAAAATATTGTGCAGAGCTGTAGTTTAAGTACTGTATAATTCACGATGAGCTTGCACTTTCATTATGAAATCTCTGCACTCAGCTTTAGAACAAAAACCTTCAGCACATTTTTGTGTCAGACATGCAAAACGTTTTGTTTTGTTTTGTTTTTTTCCCACTGCCTGAAACACGGGCCCTCACTCTTTTCGGGATATGCAGGTATCATATTTTCCACAGTTTGGTTTGGTTTATGTTCACATCATCAAATAATGGTTCTTCAGATAAAACTTTGTCACTGATTATGTTGTTCATGAAGAAGTACAATCATTTTCAAGGAAACATAAAATTCATACACCTGATATCCAGTAAGGTTGCTTGATGTGGCTGCCATCTCAATGACCCTCTTTAGCCCGATTAAATTAATTCAGTGTTCTACGTAACAGTTGCAAGTAGCAACTCCCTTGGAAACTAGCTGAAAGAAATGTCAATTCATTTAGTTGGGTCTTTTCACAGTGCATTACTCACAGGTGTTGAAGAGGATGTGATACTTAAAAATATAAGTATCTGTATGTATATATCAAGTGCTGACTAATCTTTAACACATTTTCAACCCAAAGTTTATGCAAACAGTTAACTGGGATCATAATAATGTGCCCAAACACATCTTCATAAGTATACATTTGTCAGCAGACCCTAAAGAAGTAATAAATTACCTAAAAGTAAGGGCTCATGTTCCCTTTCATTGGCTCCTGAATACTGTTTACCATTGAATTCTCTGCTGTGCATTTCTTTCTCTCCTTCTTCTTCTAAGTCACCAGAACAAAATTAAGGAAAACGTAGTTTCTGGACTGCAAATTCCTCTCTTTTTTAACTTCTCCAATTTGTCCATGAGTCACATGATTTCTCAATTGGATGCTAAGTATCAGCCTACATACAGAGAACTCTTCAAGTTAAATAAAAGGTTGCTTAAAGTCAACAAGGTGTATTCAGATAACTTTCAGTATAACAGAGGTTGAGCCTATTTAAGTGAAAAGTGAACCTTCTTGGGTGGCTAAAAATGGTGACCAGCATCACAGCATCACAACATTAGTCAATGATGCCTAGCCTGAAAAGTGCAATTCTTGTTCCTTCAGGGAATACACAACTTCTTGTGAATGAAAGTCTAAGTTTTATTAAAGAGTGGTCTTATTTTTTAAGTATTTTTGAAAATAGTGTTCACAATATTTGAATTATTCTTCAGAAAAGTTCCTACTTAATTGCATCATCTCATATTTGGACCCTCCAGCTCTCATTTGGTAATATTTTAAAGCAAATATGTATTGAAGAAAAGGTTCACTAAGTCATTTCCTTGGTAACATAATTTCTAATGAATCCTTTCATACAATCATGCATATCTTTATAAATATATCCTGAGCAATAAACCATGATTGAAATTAAGTAAAATACACTCTTAAGGTCGATTTAATCTCTTTTACCAAATAACCATTAAAATGGAAATTCTCTCACAGGATACCCAAGTCAAAATGAGGAACACGATAATAAACATTGGGTAATAAAAATAAATTAAAAATCAAAGCTTTATGATCTATTTTCCTATCAAAACGAAAGTGGCAAATTGGAAACAATAATGATGCTCATCCACAGTTACAGTTCCAACAGAACATCTTAGAATTTGATTTACAATTAGTGGCATCTCGAAAATGAGCCATCATTTTACATTTTAAACCACCACCACTCAATCCATCAAGTATTAAAATCTTGACATTGATTAATGGCATTCTCTCATGCTGTGTCTCTCGATGAAGCTTCACAGGAACTGGAGCAGTACAAAATTAGTATGTTATAAGGTTGCAAACCTCTTCCATGGCCAGTTCAGTCGTTACCACTGTCCATAAGCAGCAGGTATTTGGTGGTATTTAGTATCATCTTCAACAGGATGTGAGCAAAGAGTGTACACTTCTATGGCTTCCAATGTTATATTGGCACAGGTTTCAAGCACCTGGAGCAAGTGGTCTGAATGTAAACCCCAACTGCAAGAAGCAGATTTCTAGATGTGCTGCTCTTGCCTAACAAGCTGCAATGACCGAGTGGTACCATTGTGTTTTCCTATGGAATCATCATTATAAAAAAAAGGGCTCAAGAACTACTAAGATCCATTGGAGTTTGTTCCCCTTGTGCAAGATGAAGGTACAAGGCCCAGTAGTACACAGGCTGGTCTCAGCAATTTCCTTAGTGGCATTTCAGCTTTATTCCTACTGCTCAGTTCGTCTTTGGTGCTGAGCTATGAGGTTTTGTATCCCATCCAAGCTGCTATTCCAATGGCTGATACTAATCCTGCATATTTTTTATTCACATTGATGTTAAGTCCCACTTATTTGTCATGGGCAGACTAAAAGAAATGGAAGAGCCCAATTTACTTTTTATTCCTCTCTCACTTATTCTATTGCAGAGCCTCTATCTGCATTTGAAGAACAGTGAGAAGAAACTAGAAAATAAAGAGGATAGAATATGGACATCCTGAAAATTGTACCTATTACTTCAGTTCAGACGATAAGTTATGCAGCTTCCTTTAATTTGCAGAAAAATAGTTAACAGAAAACACTCTTTTTTACTGCTTTTTTT
>NW_010331020.1:0-5342 GCF_000700745.2 Antrostomus carolinensis | reverse complement strand
GCTCTATTTCAGCTAAAAACCAGGACACTTTTATAGCTTGGTTTTATGTGCCTCTGTGTGCTTTGTACATAATTCACTTGGACAATATTATGGAAGATGTAGTTCATTGATTTTTAAACTTCAGTTCACATAGACCCCTGTGTAAGATGTTACTAAGCAAAGGGATGTACTATGTCTTTTCACGGGTATATATCACCTATGTTTTCTTTTCTTAATAGCTAACAGACCAGTATCCTGTTTGCTAAATATACCTCCTTGGAAAATCCTTTACACTGCTAAGATAACATTTATTACAAAAATAAAGCCTCCAGAAGTCAGCTCTTCCCTTCTTTCCCTTTCCTCTTTTCTCCTTTTTCCTATCCCCCACCAAAGAAAAAGGGGAATAACCATTTTCCCCTTCCCTTACCTTCCACAAGTCTTTACCTTTGCCAATTCTGAACAGGCTGTGAGTATGTTTCAGTAGTTACAGGTTTAAAATATTTCAGACAAACAGAAGAAAACAAACTCTTCTAACCCAGCAGGAAGTGTGCTTTTCAGCTAATCATTTATTATGAATGTCTTTCAGGTGCTTCCATTAATGTGTAAGTGCCAAGTGCACTGATTCTGTCGTAATTACATAGGGTAATATTTAAAATTCTCAGGATTATGTTTTGTAAGTATTTTGTAACTTTGGAGTTGAAATATACATTTGAAATTAATTGGATTTTCCATACTGGAAAATAATGACTTACTCTTTACTTTTCAGTCACTTTATGTCTGTGAGTTTTTTTGGGTTCTTTCATCTTCAATGTTTCTCCCCCGTTAGCTCTCTACCAGTGTCTCAAAACCTGTGAACTGATGCAAACTGTTGTTTAATGAAGACTTCATGTAGATATTGAATTAAAGTCTTTTAAAATCCTTATTTTTAAACCATGTACAGAAACCTGAAAGCAGGTTATGATTCTGTTACATTGTGCAGGGTGAACCTCTAGAGACTCCTGGAACAGTCTCTTCCTTTATTAAGGCTTTTAGGCCAGTTCCTACATGAGCAATCTGTTCGACTCCTTAAGCCCACTTCCCTCTCATCTTGGAAAAGATTTATTTAAGTTTTGCTTCTGCAGCCAAAATTCTGATTGTTCAGCATAATAAATACATGTGGATCTGTGGAAAAGTATTCTCTTGAACCATTATCAGGCACTGAAAAGACATCTGGTCCTTCCATCATATCAAAAAGCCCACAATTGATTTTAACAGTAGCCACAGATGGTCTTGGGTAAGCCTAGAGTCTGCACTTCTACCAGCCACATAATTGGAGGGTTTTCACCACAGGGATCCTAGGAAATCTTTTCTAAGGATTAGGTGCCTGACTGTAACATCACTGCTTAAATCTGTAATTTATTTAGTTTGTCCTGAAACATATTTTCTTTCAGAAGCTGGTCCAATATTTTCCTGTGGTTTACTGAAGCTTAACTGCTGGCACCATTAAAAAGAGTAATCATTTTTCTCCTGTCAATGACAGCAATCTTACTTTTACGATCTTCCTAAATCCTGTCTCTAAACTTTAAGTAAGTCCAGGATGATGTTCTGCAATATGGAAAAAGCAAACCAAGTCATTCTCACCTGCGGTTTTCCATTGGCTTCCTCTGCTTATCTGACCCTGTTTTTAAATCACTCAACCTGTCTTATCCTTACCCTGTGCAAACCACTACAACCACCTGTTCATTTTCTCCTTGAATGTCAGTCAATTATTTTTTCTACCAGGCAATGAACCTGTGCTAGCAGGGACATTTTTTATGCAAGTCTACTGGGCTAAGAAAGCTCAGTGAAATACAGACCAGATTTAACTCAACTGGTTTCAGATGCCATCACAAATGTCTTCTAAGAGCATCTTTCCTGACATTCTGAAAATAGTTTTTATTCTGACACACTGTCATCTTTTTGTCCATCTGCATAGATGTTGCTGCTAAATGTGCAGCAACACAATGTGCACATCTGCCAGTTTTCAGCTTTTGTTTATGCCACCATATCTTTGGAAGCTTCTTGGCACTTTCCTCTTCTTTCTTACTTTCCTTCATACACTTGTGTCTCAGTCTCTGTTGAGCCTTGCTGTAGATTTTGCCTGCTTCCAATTTAGTAAAATGGACCAAAATGATTCCCTTCTCTACTGCCCAGATAGGCTCTGAACTTGATGTGTCCCTAATTCCATCAGACACTGCAAATAAATGTTGCTGAGCCTTTAGTTTAAAAAAAAAACAAAGGCAACAACACCAAATTCAGAGAAACACAGAATAGTAGTGGTTTGAAAAGACCTTGAAGATCACGGATTCCAACCATAGCAAATTTATTAAACAAACTTTCCTTGGAGTTTACTTGCCTGCTCAAACCACATGTTTTCAAATCTTGGGGACCAGAGGTCTCAGGGCATCAGCTACTGTTGCTATGTACAAATGGAAGAGAGCCTTTTCCTAGCAGTTTGCTCCAGGTCAGAGGAAGATAAAAGATTGTTAGAGGGAATAAAGATATGCAGAAAATTCACAGTTTTATTTAAGAAGATCATGTAAACTTGAGTCCAAAGCTCTGGTTTTGTGAAATGTTGAGACTTAATTTTAATCTGAAAAGGTACGAACTGCTGCAAGTCTCATCTGTTGGTTAGGTTACAAATCCCACAAGAACTGAGGAAAACAGCCTTCACAAGAGCACTGTTATGCTACCAAGAATCTATTCTAAACTTATCTTTAAATTTACTTTCTTCTTTACTTTATGACTGACAAAGTAGCGTCCTTTATTCAGCAGGGACATTATCTATTGAACTGACAATACTCATTAGGAAGCTGATGAATCAACCCCAGAGATTCGCATTTAGGCAAGTACTTACTGAACTCCATAAAAAATCTAAGAGGTGAGGTCCTCTCTGAACATTTTCTATTATTTAAGGAATATAAGTATCATTTAAATTCACTCTGAACAAATTTCATAAAACTGTATAATGCATATATGGATGTAAGTTGAAAAGAAATTTCATCACTGAGTAGTGGAAGTTAAAATTTTCTGTATAGAAAAGTAATTAAATATTTGAAAAAATGTTTGGCTTTTTCGTTTTTTAAATATAAACAGGTTTTCCTAATATTCTAAAAAAATATATATATCTGTGGGGCTCCAGCTACCTTCAGCATAACTAAAAATAAATTTTGGTAATAAACTCTAGCTAAACTGGCCAACAGTTAAACTGTTGATCTTTCATGTGGGCACCAATGACACAACAAGGCAGAACATGGGCAGAATCAAGGAATATTATAAAGCCTTGGGACAGCAAGTAAAAAACATCCATGTCCAGGTTATTTTCTCCTCCATTTTGCCTGTTGGAGGAAGGAGGGAAGCCAGACAGAAACGTATAATGCACATAATCTCCTGGCTACGTGGATGGTGTTGGCATGAGGTTTTGGTTTGTTTTTTTTTTATAATGGGACCTTCTGTACAGATTATAAACTGTGAGAGAAGGATGGTATCCACCTGCCTAGAAAAGGCAGGGCAATCTTTGGCAGAAAGCTGGTTTACCTAGTAAGGCGGGCTTTAAACTGAACACCTTGAGGGTTGGGGTCCAAAATAGCAATGCTCAAGCCATTGCAGTAGACTGAGGAATGGGACAGGCAATCTGTAAGAGTAACAAATCTTCCTTATCTGCCTCCCATGACTGGAGCCAGAAAGTCAGTCACCTCAAGGGTGTGAACAACTAGAGGGGATCCTCTTGCATCCCCCTGGAGATACCTGTATGCTCTACTCCCTTCTTCTCTCTCGTTTGTACCAATGCACACAGCATGAGGAATAAACAGGAAGAAATAGAGAACTGTATGCAGTCGTAGGGCCATGACTTCAGTGCAATCACAGAGAAGTGGTGGGACAGCTTGCATGATTGGAATGTTTTCATGGAGAGTTACGTGTTCTTTAGGAAAGACAGGCCAGTAAGACCAGGTGGCAGAGTTGGCCTTTATGTGGGAGAGCAACTGGAATGTATCCAGCTCCACCTAGAGATGGATGATGAACATGTAGGGGGCTTTTGGGTAAGAATTAAGGGGCAGGCTAATACAGGTGATGCTGTTGTGGGTGTTTACTATAGGCCACCTGATCAGGATGAGGAGGCTGATGATGCCTTCAACAGGCAGCTGAAAGCAGCCTCAAGATCGCAGGCCCTGGTTGTCATGGGGGACTTAAATCATCCTGATATTTGTTAGAAAAGCAACACAGCCAGGCGCACACAGTCCAAGAGGATCTTGCAATGCATAGAGGATAACTTTCTGATGCACATGGTGGGAAACTCAATGAGGAGAGGTGTGGTTCTGAACCCTATTTTTACTAAGAATGAAGGGATGGTTATGGATCTGAAGGTTGGGGCTGCAGTGACCATGAGAAGGTGGAGTTCAGGATCTTGTGTGGAAAATGCAAGCCAATAAGTAGGGTTGCAACCCTGGACTTCAAGAGCGCCAACTTTGACCTCTTCAAGGACCTACTTGGAGGTATCCCATGGGATAGAGCGTTGGAAGGTAAGGGGACCAAAGAGACCTGGTTAACATTCAAATACTGCTTCCTCCAAGCTCAAGACCGGTACATTCCTAAGAGAAAGAAATCAGGCAAGAGTGGCAGGAAACCTGCATGGATGAGCAAGGAGCTCATGAAAAAACTCAAAGGGAAGAGGAAAGTCTATGAAATGTGGAAAAAGGCTCTAGTCACCTGGAAGGAGTAAAGGAATGTGGTCAGGTCCTGCAGGGATGCAACTACGAAGGCTACGGCCCACTTGGAACTAAATCTGGCAAATGAGGTAAAGAACAACAAAAAAGGTTTTTTCAAGTACATCAATAACAAAAGGCAGACCAGGGAAAATGTGGGCCCGCTGTTGAACAAGGCGAGTGCCCTGGTTTTGGGAGGTGCTGAGAAGGCAGAGAAACTGAACGCCTTCTTTGCTTCACTCTTTACGGCTAAAAGTGCCCATCAGGAATCCCAGATGCTAGAGGGAAGAGAGAGAGTCTGGAGAGAGGAAGACTGCCCCTTGGTCGAGGAGGAATTGATCAGGGATAGCCTAAACAAAATCAATATACACAAATCCATGGGCCCCAATGAGATGCACCCATGAGTGCTGAAGGAGCTGGTGGAATTGATTGCTAAACCACTGTCTACTATCTTTAAAAGGTCTTGGAGAATGGGAGGGGTACCTAAAGACTGGAGGATAGCCAGTGTCACTCCAGTCTTCAAAAAGGACAAGAAGGAGGACCTGGGAAACTACAGGTCAGTCAGCCTTTCCTCCATCCCTAGGAAGTTGATGGAGCAACTTATTCCTGATACCATCTGTATTGGGTTTGCATGGCAAGGTT
>NW_010331019.1:0-49535 GCF_000700745.2 Antrostomus carolinensis | reverse complement strand
TCCAACCCCCACCATTCTGTGATTCTGTGTTACTGCTATTCTAGAAAGGTTTGTTACAAAATATTTTAATTGTCTGTTTCTTTGGTAGGAGAACATATAGACTACTGTGGTTACGCTGTGCTCCCTATGGCTATAGAACAAGATATAACGATTGCAGTAGAACCTGTAAAAACTCAAGTTGTGCAACTGGCAAATACCAATTCTTTGTACTTGTAAGTAATTACTTTGTTTATTCACTAATTTTTATGAACTTCTTTATGCAATTGCAATACAAGTTAACTTTTCAGAGATCTGACAAACCTGCATTGTAATACAGAGTTTAATTGTGTGAAATGAATGATATAAGCAGATGGAATCCCACTGACTGTGCTGTATATATTAGTTTAGAGTAGGTTTGCTGCTTCTGTCTCCTACCTGTTCAGATTTCTCTTGTGAGGCCTCTGATTTTTCAGTCTTTCTGAAAGTGCCATCCTGTCTTCCCTTCTTTTAGCTCATCTCAATTCTTGATGTAATCTCTATAATTGGCAGCAGTTCGTTTTCTTCTGGAGAAGGGAGCGAAATGTTTTGTAATCAATTCCTGCATATGTAAGCTAACACTGGCCTGTTCTGGAGAACCTGGGGCTGTTGTTTCACAGCACAATGGCTTTAGCAATGATCCTGGCTCAAAGATTCCCCCTCTTCCACTTCCTCCACAGCTGCTTGTTTGCAGAATCATAGACTAACTTAGGTTGGAAGGGACCTTTGGAGATCCCTTGTAAACATCTTGATGGCCTTCTGCTGGACTCCCTGCAGGTTGCCAGTGTCTTTCTTGTATTGGGAAACCCCTAAACTGGACACAGTATTCTAGCTATGGTCTCAAGAGTGCTGAACATAGGGAAATAATCCTGCTATTCTCTTCAACTTCAGCCACATTTTTCTGCCTCCTTCCTTGTAACAGACTGATATTTGTGTGGTTGCATGGCAGTTCAGGTCACTCATCCACATGAACTTTTGTGGGCATTTTGCAAAAATCAGAATGAGCATAAGCTCAGTTTAAGCCATTTTTTTTTAAGCCAATGATAAATTACTCCCTGAAAGCTCAGTGTATAGCACAGCAGCACAGGGAGAGGAACATACTGCCAAAAGGGGGAACTATTAAAGCACTTATTCCTGCTTAAAGCTCAGTTTGTTATAAAAACATGTTCTGAACTGCTGCCTGCAACTAAAGCAGTTGAGAGGAATTTTTACTTCCATCATAAGTATAAATATTCAAATATTTTTCACTCACTTTATGGAGTATGTTTTCACCTTATAGCTGTGCTGAATTAAGAGTCTGCCAACGCCAGAAGGCGATGGTTTGCTCTTATACCCCTGGTCTCCCTGTCCTGGCTTCTAACATCGATCCACCCTCTGCCTTTTCCCAGGTGTAGTACTTGTTTGATCTTAAGGTAAAGTGTACTATTCAACCATTTTTTGCCTGCTTAATTTTCTGTCATTTCAGTTGAAGTGCCATACACTCAGCACTAACAGTGACTTGGGGTAAAGTGGGAATATGCAGCGGTGAGCAGGGGGAAAGGAAGTGGAAGACATGAGTGACACCTTTCCCTGTCTTTAATAACAACCTCCAACAGGACTTAAGCTGTATTGCAAAACCATTCTGCAAGAGGCGATAGTTCCAGAATTATAATAGCTTTGATTAGGAAACGTTAGTACAATGGATACTAAATAAAGCAGTAAACAAAAAGTAAACATTTTCACTTGGTCTCTAAGCTTTGGCACATTACATCACAATTGAAATGGCCTTCTCCTAAGGTACATACAGCTTCTACCAAATCTAAAATTACAACCTTTGAATTCAAATTGTGTACACAGTCACTATATTTTTATATCTGCCCTGGTTTCAGTTTAAAATCATATGTTTTAAACCATAAAGCAAGAAAAGGTCTCAGAATACAGCATTAAGCGTCTCTGTTTTGTTGAGACACTGTTGCTTAAAAACAAAGCTCAAACATGCCCATAATTTCATAACAAATAAATATTTTTCAACACTTGGAATGTTACACCACATAACAAAACTGTTGACAGTGTATCTTCTTTTCCCAGCCTGTTACACTGGTAGATTTATGCCTGTGGTGAATGCATATGTATAGGCCTTTGGCGAACAAGGACTAACCATAAGCGACCGTAGAATCACAATTTCCTGTTTCGTTCTTGTTTTGTGAGCTTGTACAATGTGTAACAGTTCTGTAGCCCTCTACCACCCTGATAGTTCATGTTAACTTTTAACATCCTAAAACAGGACAGAGAACACGTTGCAAGAAAAATCACCTATATGTTTTTCATCATAAAACCTGATCCCAACTGATCAGGTGCTTTTCATGTTATTTGGGCTAAAACAGTATTCAAAAGTGAAAGTCTTTTGAAGTTCCTGATACCTCCCTCCCCTTCACATAGCATCTTTGTAATTGAGAAGTACACATACAGAGAATATCTGATGTGATACTTCTCAAAATGCCTTCAGAAATACCAGAGGATCATTATTATCATCAGTTTCCATCTCAAGGCAAAGCTGGAAATTCTTTTATTTAAAAAAAATCAGATTTTTTTTACAGAGAACTCAGATAAACTAACAGATTGACAAGACAATGAGGTTCTGTGAGAAAGAGCCAAATTGGTCTCCCAAAAATAAGGAGTAATTACTATTCAAGCAGTAAAAAACACCTCAGCAACATGTTTTTTTCACATTCAAAAAACTCATCTCTTCTAATTATACAGAAGAATTGGAATGCTTATGTCTAGCCTTGGAGGAGGGGCAAGCTCTCCCAAGAATCCTTTAAAGCAGAAAGGGTGGAACAGACAATATCAGAGTACTTTTACTGCCTCAGTATGTTTTTTCCCAATTCTTTATTTCATTTTATTACAAGGTTCTTATCTCAAACTGCCTACCTTCCAGTAGGAGGATCTAAGGCAAGCCTAAAGATTTACTGATTTAGATAAAGCTTGGGCATTTAGGAATTGTTTTTTATAACAAACTGAATGTGATAACAAGAAATAGACTTAAGGATTCTAAGGATCTTGACAGTCCCACATTCTGTGTTCGTGTGAATTATGTCCATATGAAACCTGACAAAATCAAAGCCATTTTTCTTTAATTTTCTATGTGAGAAGATTGCAGAAATGAGCAAAATGCATTTTAAGAAGTCATTATTCTAATTTATCTTGAAAACCAGTGATATAATCATCTTGTTCATCAAAGTTTTACTTTGTCTGTTTGTACAAAAAGAATTATGAAAATAAAATTTTTTAGAACACTTTTTTGGAGGGAAAGAGGACTTCAAATTTGTTTCATGTTAATCACTCTTGTGCACGGATTTCCATCAACCTTTCTTTTTTAACAATAATAATTTAGGATTACTGTAGAAAAGAAGCATAAGCAAACACAGGATTTTTGTTTCATCTTCATGACATTCAAGAAGTATTTTCTGTTTTACAAGTACTTCTGGGCTTTTTTTTATTATATTCAAAAGCCATAAGCAAAATGATGTTGTTTTATTCTCTAGGAGATGTTCTAAATACATATGAATCTCAGCTTGGAAGAATTTACAGCTATTCTCAAACTTTCCTTGTATTGTAATCTCAGTACTCCCTTTCAGATCTTTTGTGTTGCTCTACAAACCCCAGTTATTTCTGACACTAACTTTGTACAATTCTTTGATGCTGAATTGTTGATGAAGTCCTGCAAGTGGCACTGTTTTGAACAGTTGAGACTGAAAGATAGCAACTTACATGTTAAACTATACATCAGTCTCTGATATTTCTGCACTGTATTGAATGTTAAAAATGAATGTATCACTGATAAAATGGTGATTCTAAGTTGATACTTAAAGTGTAAGATCTGTCATATAACACTGAGCTTGGAATAGGTTGTAGACCGGTAATACAAGTGGAGTAGCTCACTACAGCATAGCTAGCATTAGACCACATGGAGAGGAGGCAGGATTGTGGGTCCATTTTTACACTCATTGTTGGGTTTGGGGGTTGCAAAACACAAATATTCCAGCTTTTAGTTGCGCCAGAATAAAGTGAACTTTTCAGCCATCATTTGAAGACAATTATGTAATTGTAAAGATGCTTTATATTAGTATAACTGTTTCTCACAGGTAACAGAATACCAATAAAAACACCTTCACACTGGTATTCACTACAGGTATTAACTTGCAATACTATTTTGCATAAAGATAAAGCCAGCACATCACTAACCTACATAGTTTATAGGTACAGACTGGGACTAGCATAAGAACAAAAAATTCCATCCTCTTAGGAGTTGCAGGCTGCCTCCTGCTGTGTAATTTCTTGAAAGTGTTTTTATTCTCATTAAACTTAAGTATTTTCAAGGAATTCAGCTGCCTCTGTCCACATTGTTTGGCAGACCTTGCCTTATAAAGCACAGCTTAGCCTGCAACTTTTGAATGTTTTTTGTTAGCTTTTCTTGACATTCTCAATGCCTTTCCTCTTTCTGTGTTGGGCATCTGTTGTAATGACATCAGGTATATATAGTTATTGGGCGTTCAACAGTATAGACTTCTAAACAATCTGCACTTCTTGGTGATTAATGTATGCTCCTCTGAGGCCTCTGCACATCACTCCATGCCCATTTTGACAGCACCTATCTGTAGCATTAATTTCTGTAGGAGCATTCGAGCTCACCATTTGTATTATTTTGAAATGAAGATGGAGTAGGAAAACCATTATCAGAGTTATCCTGGAGGAAATAGATAAGCTATTTTAAACAAAATTATTTTAATTATATCTGGTAACATACCTAATATAATTTTGCAGCATTAGGCCTGTTTTAGTGAAGTGCCATTCAGAGCAAAGGTAATGAAGATTAATTCCTGAGCAGGGATTACCAGAGAGCCTGACGTGTATTTATCTCTGTTCTAGGTTTGACAGACACAATTACTTGGATTTTCACTTCTCTTGAGAAATCAAGAGAACATACACACATATAGATGTAAGGTATGCTGCCTTAACTAAGGATGGCAAAGGCAGTTTAATTTCAGAATTTATTTCATAAATTCTATAACTTAAGCAAAAATTCTTATGCGTCCATCTAAAATATCCTTGTACAATTGATTAATAGAGATCTGTACAAAAACTACAAAAAACATAGCACTGAATAATATTAACATCAAAATGGCTTTGTTCATCAGCAGGTGGCAGTAATAAGCCATGTTTTTTCAAACTAAATTTACTGATCACTTAAAGTCTCAAGGTTTTTCTGTTTTTGCAGGGATTTCAGTACTAGTGTTAATAACATTGAGATTAACAAAACCAAACCTCAATGGCATAACTACTTCCTGTGTGGACTGAAAGGTATTCAGGTAAGCCAAATCCATTTAACTTATAAAATCAATGTAGAATGGCAAGTGTACCTATTCACCCTCAAAATACTTCCCTGCATTCTATAGCTTTTCTTGACATGCAGTTAAGTATTTTTACGTTAAAATTTGAAAAGGAGATTTGAGTGGGTTTGTTTTAAACTATTTGCAGAGCACTATTTACATTTTTATTACATAAATTACTATAAAATATTTACTTATTTAGTAAAGTCATGATCAAACTCATTATCAAGATGACATTTCTGTATTTTGAAGTTAAAAAGAATGCTTTCTAATGGAATAATCTAATTAAAATTTGTTTTTAAAAAGGCTTGGAGGCTTGTCTGTTGGGACACAAAGATCATATTTTAGTCCTTTTCTTCCTATGGAAATATTTTTTAAGATACTAATTTACATTAATGTTGGAAACCTACAACTTGTGCACAACAACTGAGTGAAGCTGGCTCATGCAGTAGGCAAAAGAAAATGTAGAAAGTAAGTAAACAGCATACAGAAGAAATAATCCAGTCAGAACCATTACTTATCCAGATTTTCAGTGTGTGGCATTTGAATGTGATGTTCAGAATTTCCTGAGTTAATAGTGCAGCTATGGAGGAAGCGACACAGATAGTGTAAAGGCAGGAACACTGAACAGACAGACATTTGAGCTTCATCTTCTCCTGTGTGAGCTAGTCTGTCTCCAGACTGACTTGAAGACTGAACTGCTTGTGAAACCAAGTGTGTCAGTGTTGTCCTGGGGGGCAGCCTGAACTCACCTCTGAGGCTTCCTATAAACCTCACCTGCTGTTTGCAGGTGATTCATGGACCTTTGAGGAAAAAACATGGTGATTTCTCAGCTTGATGTCACTCCAATGATATTTCTGGAAGGGTGGATGGAATAAACAGTGATGGCTAGGTCAGGAACAGGTCGCCACAGCCATCCCAAATTACAAGTAAATGTGCTTTTTAAAGCACATGAAGCTTGCCTGAGGATAGGCCATCTAGGGCACACCAGAGGATAGTCCCATAGATAAGGACTGCAGGCAGCCAACAAAGCCTGCCTCAAACCTGCCACCAGAGTCTTCAAAATATTATATTTGGGACAATCAGTGCCACAAATCACTTTATTAAAATCCACAGTTCCTAAACAGACCCCCACCCCTTTGTTTAGACCTCAATAAATTACTTATGGTTGGCAGTAACCTGAGTATTTTAAATTTTGTATTGCTCAATAACACAGGCATTTAAATTGCACTGACTGTAGAGATATGGATTAGGTTTCTTTACAATATATCCTTTCTTATATTAAGGCTAGCATGACCAATTGACTTTATTTATTTTGCAGTCTGCTACTGAGATTTGTTTCCTAAGGACAAGCTTTCATACTTGAAGGTTAATTTGCAAAGCAGGTTTGCAGACTCTAGCACTGGCAGAAAATAAGCATAAATGTTACAGACTTAAGAAACACTGAAATACAAGCACTCAGAGGGTCCAGCGGGATAATCTGTTTATATTAAGTTGAACATGCTATCCTTTTGGGACAGAACTATTGCAGAACTTGGCAAAGTCCATTTTCAGATTTGAAACTGAAGTACGTTTTCTATTTAAACATCGCGTGATAAGTTTGCAAGCCTGATTCACATTCAAGGCAATCCAGAAACTGGATCAGTTTCTGGTTACTCAAGCATTTTCTGGTTTTGAACAAGCCTGTCTAGTGTTCTTCATGAAGGGGCATGGGCAGCAATAGTATTTTAGGTATGAATTCCCTTATATTTGTAGAAAGGGAAATTTAAAATAATTTGTGTTTGCTGATCTCTACATTGGTATTTATGGTTGAAGTTGTTTCAGAAAAAGTAGTAGAAATCTTTTGAAGGTGGGCATGTCTTTATGGAAACACTGGCATTTTTTCTGATTATTGACATTGTAACATAGTTTATTGACATATAAATCTGTATCAGAATGCAGCTATTCATATACTCCCATATACATTCAATGATTTTTTAATAAGTGCTGCATGTTTGTTTCAAACTAACAATAGAGAGAAATTTATAATAAAGTGATTATAAATAAAAAGACAAAGCAACTGAAGAGTAATTAAAAGAATATGTACACGAGGATTTATGAGTTCTGGATTAAATCCATTATCTGTGATATCTATCATGTATGTAAAAATATTTTAAACTTAATTCTAAAAATAGCATGACAGAGACCATCACTGCTGGTAGGCATGTCTTTGAGCCTCCTAAAGCACAGTGTCCTGCAAATACTGTCGTGGTTTTCTCAGTGTCAGTCCTGAGGGTGCTTCACGAGACAGGAGTATCTGGCTTTGAATACAGCTGCATGGCTACTAGCCTAGTTCCCCATCAGAGTGATGTGGCTGCCTGATAACACATGCCAGCATTAGAAGTGGAGCATATAGCAGACCTTAAGCTCTTCAGGATATCTTAAGTGAGGAGCTGTGGAGAAAAGGACAAAAGTAGGGTATAAAATGATTGGTAACCTCTGGTACTGTCACCACGGCAGCTCAGAGCAGAGCCAGTTGCTGCAAAACCCACCCACGAAGCTTGGTAAATTCTTGGGCGTTTAGCCCGTACTGAATTCTGCTTGGGGTACAGTTCTGTCAGCTCATATGTGTTCGTGTACAGGAATTGCAGACATACCTTTGGCTGAAGCCCTACCATTGGCTTTGTTCTTAAGGAATAGAATGAAAATTTTGCTTTATTTTGGAGATACCAGAAGCAGGTCCTTGGTTCCAGCAACTCAGCAGAAAGATTCTCTTTCTAAGTATCAGATAATTGCAAGCCTGAGCCTGTCTGTACTTGAAACTGAGATTGTTTATTTTTTCATTGTTAGGAACATTTTGGTCTTAATAACCCAACTGGAATGAATTGTCTGCTAGATGGAACCATCCCTCCAAGTTCTGGTCTCTCTAGCTCCAGTGCTTTGGTGTGCTGTGCAGGACTCGTGACACTAAAAGCTAATGGAAAAACCCTCTCTAAGGTAATTTACTGTAAAACACCAGAGTGTCAGCAGTAAAATTCTACTTAAAATTAAATATTGTTAATGCCTGTAAACATTAAAAACACGATACAATTGTTTTTGCAAAGAGTTGTTGGATATAAACTTAAGATATTGCACAATTGAGCAAACATCTTTGGCCAAATTTTGGCAGGATTTGAATTTGGCAAGAAAACAGGCTTACATTAAAGCTGAAAAAAGGAGCATTATTGTAAGCCTGTATTTTGGCCAACCATCAGGTCCATGCCTGGACCAGATGTGCTATCTGCAGGCCAGGACTGAGGATATATGTGCTGAAGCATGTGGACCACACCCCCGAGGCCTTCAGCCTCTCCCTGAATGACTTTTCATGGCTTTAACAGCAGAGCATCTGTTGGAGGCCTGTGGAACAATTTCTTGATAAATTATATAATCAGCACAAAGTAGAGGTAAAATTCTTCCATCTGACTCTCCTTATTCTCTTCACAGTTTTTTTGGAATGAACATATTTACAATCCAAAATGTGTTCCTCACTTTTTTAAACAAACATTAGTCTAAAACCAAACCCCAAGTATGTGACCTGTTAGCAGTACAACTGTTATTAGAATTTGGCTCATGTAATACAAATTTCTGGAGGAGTCATGGTCCTTGAAGGTGCCACATGGGAGCAAAGTTCTCTCCAGTAAAAATGCCTGGTTAAGTGAAACTAGGATCTTAAATTAGAACATTGTCAGGAAGAGAAAAGAACAGATCTAAATGTGACTGTTATGCACATTTGTGCTTATTGTCTAAGGCAGACGTTCCCAAATTGTGGTACAAAGCCAGCTTAAAGTGGTACATGACATGGCAGCTGTTAACTGTGTTTGTATACAAGCACTTATCTGAGCCACGAGGTAAACAGATCCACACTGAAGGTTTTTGCTGATCAGTTGAGACTTGCTTCTCTATAGAGCTGTAGCTGCAGCAATCCTTTCAGCAGTAAGTGCTCCATCCCACACTGCACAGCTCCCGGTGCTTGCTTCAGGAAGGTACCAAGCAGCAGGGTTAAGGCAGAAGAAGCAGGGTTGGTGAGGCAGGGTGGCTTTTTTATGTAGGAAGATGTGGCTACAGTCACTCTCACCCTGCTTTGTGTTGGTGCGATGTGTGGTCAAAAGGTAAGTAAAGCGTTGGACGCTTAACAGAGGCTCTAGTTTGTGAGGTGAGACGTGGCTTAATGGTGGATGAAAACCTGGAGTTGAGGCCCTCACTTTGATGAATGAGACTGTGCAGTAAGAGGGTTGGAGGTGACAGATGTGTTTTTTTTATGCATGTGTACCTAGCCTGGCAAGAAGCTTCTGGTTTTGCATAGATGGTCTTATCACAGGTCAGCACCATCTCTGATGGCGGTAACCAAGTGAGCTAAGCTTGGGAACTACTGATCAAAATCACTGGAGTGCATGTGTTCAGAAATGGGGTATCTGCAAAATCCATAAAACTGTCAGAGGTCAGAAAGCCCAAATTTTACTAGGTAGTAGAAATCTGTATCTGGAAAACCAGAAGCCAGGTTTTCATTATTCCAAGAAATACTGCCCAGCTTTCTTCAGAAAATAAATGATACAGTGTGTATCTGACGGCTTGGGAGTACCATCCGGCTTTATGCCAAACCTGTTCTAAAGAAAGGTCCAAAACTCCTTTTAGCATTTTCATAGAAACTTATGAAGGAACAGAAGGAAGACAGAGACTCCACTGAATGTCTTCCCTTCTCCTCATGTGTCCTGTTCAATCAACCCAAAAACTCTTCTGCTTGCTAGTTGGAAAATGTGCTGAAAGTTAATCTTGTGTCTGAAATATAGTTGGACAAACACAAGAGACACAATTGCACATTTTTGTCAGGAAATCCTGTTGTCTTCAGCCAAATATTTTACACTTGTGATGAAAGATGAACAATTAATGTACAGACAAGAATTCCCAATAGCCAACATAAGAGCAGTTAAGAACATATCCAAGGTTCTGTGTGCCTGCATACACCAGTACACCTGGTTGTGGTGGTTAAGACAGAAGATGACAGCTCTGAAGACTTGTTACTTTTGTCCAGGCTCTAAGTTTCCTCAAATCTTATAGGACAGTAAAAACAAGTTCAGTGTTCTTGGCTAATTTATGATTTAGCATTAGAGACCTCTTATATCCAGCTAAATCCAGATTCTCTGTTGCACTGAATTTATGCTTAGCCTCACAGAACTGTCTTGTGTAAAGCTAGTCTGAGTATAAATTAGAGCAATCTCGGCATGTGAGCCCTCAGAAGTATAAAACGTGCTCTGGCCACTTCTTTCCAGCTGCTAATGCATCCTGTGCTGGTGTCAAATGGTATCTGTGCAGGATCCAGTAATGCTGGCTAGGTATCAGCTGGGAGCTCCTCCATGGCAGGGGAATTCTTAGCTGACCAGAAATAGGGGATTTCCAGATCCTTTCTACTAGAAGGCAAACCAAGACCTTGCATTTTTAGGGCTCTGGGTATTTACATGTTTGTTTATTTTTAAGGAAGAAATACTGCTTTGCCTCTCCCCTCTGTCTTAATTTTTTCAGGCGCTTAAGAGTTGCAAAAGGTGTAAATGGTAGCATTTGTAAGTCACAGTATTTGGGCATAGTGGTGATTTTATGAGAAAAGATTGACTTTTTGCCCCTCATTAGTCTGACGGACTTTGCAAAAGCTTAATACGACGGTCTGTAGCAGCAGGACATGAAACTTTTGGCTTTGGAATCAAATTTGGCTGAATTGTCGGGCTTCTGTAGCCAAAGTTATGAAAAATTGACCTTTTACTGAATGGAACATTTATCTGTTTTGTTTCTGTGAAACTATTTTTATGAGAATATTTGAGTTATATGCTCTTTTTCCTGATAAATGTAAGTTTAAAATAGTAGCTGTAGGGTAAAAGTAGTTGAAATTTAGAGCTTTTATGAGATAACACTTCCAGTGTGAAATTTGGGTCTATGAGATTAAGAGCCAAAAAAAACTGAAGTGAAAAATATTGTAAAAGCATGGCTAGAATTTCATGGTGGCTTACTTTAAAAATAGCAATTTTTTGACGTTGAAAACAAAATCGGAAAAAAAAAAATGCTCTCACTAATTATTGTGTGTAGCAGTCTGCAATAGGGCATTGTTTCAGTGTGCATACAATATATTTTTTTAAAAACCCATCACACACACACACAATAGTTTAGGGAAAATACCAGTCCAAGACAATTCAGCCAGATGTGCAGTGCTAACCAGTTGCAGCAGTGCAATAGCATTCAAATAACAAGACGGAAAATTTAGAAAGCAATCTTTAAAAAGGATCCATTTTTCTCCTCCGAACAGGATACCAGTCTGAGACTGTGTTGGCCTCACTCAAGGAACAGCAATGCTCAGTATTAGCTTTTGATTTAAAAGTGATTTTTATTTCACTGTTACAAAATAAATCTTTTGTACAACTTTTCATCAGGAGAAGATACTTTTTATAAAGGAAATAGAATAATGCTCTAAATTGTCCCAGCTTTGTGTTTCATGGTAAGAATTAATGAGTACAAAAAATCACTTAGTACTTTTGAATAACTAGATTTACTTGAAAGACGTGATGATAGTGTTGCTGTCCAAATGTTAAATCTTGTGGTACTAAGTTCTGTTCAGCCACCCTAACATTTTTTCTGTTGCTCAAGGTTGGGCAGCTGTGCACATACTTTTTGGGAAAAATACATCAAAAGCTAAAAGACTTTATTTAATTTAATGTGAAATGTTGAGCATAGGAAGTTGAATTATATTTGGCTCTATCTAGACTGAAAAAAATCTAAATCAAATAGAATGATAAATAAAGAACCTAAATCTAATCTGTAATGGCACCGTATCCATTGGCTTCAGTTTTCTCAAACTACGGCTCAGATGAATTTGAGTGTGGGGTTTTCAAAACATTCAACATTGCTCTGTATTTAAATAGTTACAATAACTGGTAATGTCATTTATTTCAGTGGGAGAATAGATAGGCCAACTGGAATCCTTTGTACATTTTCTGAAGCCTGTATGTAATATGGAAAGGGCTTTAATTGAATACTTTACCACTTCCTAATAGTTTTTCTGATGTGCAATAGGGCTTTGATATCTAGCTATCTGACAAGAAAATCTATGACTATTCATATTGATGGCATGGTTTTGAAATCATAATGTGATGATAATATTGGTTAGGATTATTTTATAATACTGCTGCATCAAAAATGTTTGATAGATGCATGCTCAGGTTATTTACATCAGAAACTGAAATTGCTTATACAAAAAAATGGTACATAGATATTGTATTTTAAAGTACTGTTAATATTGAGAAATGTTAAAGTTCCTTCTCCCTGTGGAATTAAAAACTAGGGTTCTTTAACTTGTTAAGTGTGACTAAGTGTGTTTGTAATCAAGGGAGTACTTTGGAGCAGTGGTAATCAAAGGCCGTAATCTCTCATCAGCCAAATTGATAACCTTCTATTTGAGCATGTTAGAGGGCAGACAAAGTCAAGCCAAGATTGCTGTGCTTATGAGGACATCCAGATACTATCTGACAAGTATTTTCCCATTTTGGAAAAAAGTAAGCATAATTACCTTGCAAAATGTATATGAAGTTTAGCTAATTGGGATTTTGTATGCAAACTGGAAGCAGATGGTAACTTTCAGCAATCTATTCCTAGTCAAGACCAGATATTAAAAATAAGGACATTCCTGGTGGTAAAAATAACCTCAAAATTTGTGCATCGTTTTATACCTTCATAAATGAAACATTGTGCCTTATATGTCAGAAGTTATTTTCATATGTATATACATATGTATAAAACATGCACAG
This sequence comes from Antrostomus carolinensis, assembly GCF_000700745.2. NCBI lineage: Eukaryota > Metazoa > Chordata > Aves > Caprimulgiformes > Caprimulgidae > Antrostomus > Antrostomus carolinensis. The sequence goes on along the minus strand of NW_010331019.1, from coordinate 36,349 downwards.
ATTAAAAAAAAATTACCATCTAACTAGACTTTAAATATGCCTCAAGTGTTGGAGAATGTTTTCTTCTTACTCAGTAAAATACTCGTCTTTATCTATAAATGTTTCTTCTGTTTTCAGTCCTGTGTGCTGTGGACCAAACCCTGTAGGATTTAATAGAAAATCTACACTAAATTTGCCATAAAATGACCAACATTATTTGTTGTAAAGGGAACCAGCAGACTGAGTCCGACTTTTCAGATTAAACCGGCCAAAATGTTAATGAGTGTGCTTTGGGGAACCATTACTGCCTTACCGCAGAGAGAGTAAACGTATGCACAGGACTTTTGGCTCAGTAGATATTTAAATACTCCAGTTGCTTAAGTTTGCATGCTGAAGAGACTTTCAGAGCACTGAAAATGACAGTCTAAAAATAAGTCAAACAATAAAATTTAAAACAGGAAGAAAACTGTATTTTGATTTTAAAGATTAGCCATCACTACTCCAGCAGTGTTACATATGGGAAATCCAGCGTGTTTAACTTTGGCCATAATGAACTCGCATAAAACCACTGCAGCAGATGTAATTTAATACTATCATTTTATAGAGAAGGTTGCTTTATTTTGGCTGCTGTCATTCTGAATTTGTATATATCAAGTTTCTGCATAATGTAGGGTGAGATGTTCCAAAAAAATACTAAGCAACACTGATTCTGTTTTACTAACAAATATTTGCCTGTCTCGTACTCACTAATTGTCTTACTCTTTTTAAGAGGTTTAATCTTACACAAGTTTACTTCTTTAAAAGTCTGTGTGAGATTGAAAGGGATTGATCACTGCTATGGAACATATTGACAGTGACAGTTATATAGGGACAAATTCTGTCACAGTTTACATACTGTCCAGACCCATTGCATGAGCGAAAATCAGAGCAGTTGGCCCTTGGCCTCTTTGTGAGCAGGGGGACTATTAAAGGTGAAACTCCCTTATCTGTTCTCACTCAGATAATACTTTAGGTTTCTATTTCTTGGAATTTTTTTATAAGTAAGTGATGATCATCTGTTAACTTTCATTATTCCTGAGACACCTAAATATGTTTGCACATTTAAGCCTTCACGTTTATTACCAATAACATCAAACTGAGGGAAACTAAAACAAATGATGAGGCAACAGATAATCAAACGATCTGTATTGAGTGGTTCCTTATTTATCATGCTGATGATGTATCAGGGTATATATGGCCAAATCTAATACAATATTGGATTGTACTTGGAAAGAGTCAGAAAAATCTTTTTTTATCAGTTCTTCAACATTTTTCAAAGGCCAGAAATACTCAGTGGAAAATCAAAACCTGAATTTTAGGTGTTTCATATTGAAAAGTAAACAAGCAGAGAAAAACACATACTAGTGAAAAGTATCATTTTACTGAAAACCCACTTTTTCCATTAAAAATCCAAACCCAAGGGTTACTTTTACAGATGATGTAGAGCTATTGATGAGTTCTTATTACAATAAATCTCTCAGTCTAGAGTAACTACACTAAGGCAACTAATAATAAAAAAACACAACCCTTCTTTGTCAGACTAAATTATATCTCCACTAATATGATTTCCCAGATTAGACTTTCCACATGCTGGATAGGAAATCTTGTGGCTCAAAGATAAAACAGATTTAAGTGGTAGTAATTTCTTTGTAACCCAAGACTGACTTGCTCCTTATCAGGGAGAACCTTAAATTGTTTCAAACAAAAAGCAGAGCTAGTTAGTAGAGCTTTTAGATCAAAGGCTAGCCTAGGTCTGCACATGGGGGCCAGTTGCCTGGTAGACAAACTGGTAAGCGCTGCCTTGTGCAATAGGATACATTCTGAGCAGACTTTAGTATTAAGCTTCTGAAAAGGAACAGCCTAAAAAAACCCCATTTTGTACATTGCTAGTTTTAGATTTTCCTAAATGCTTCAACTAAAGTTGTCTAAAACCTAAGAATTAAGTTTTGAAATCCTTGAGAGACAGCAGCTTCCTGAAATAGATTATTACTTCACATCAATTTTTTAATTGCTTATTAGGTGAGTGAATTGTATGCACTGAGATTCTACTCCTAATGATATTGCTTTGTATTGTTTTAATTATGGATAGTCTCATTTAATGTGTTGTATCTTTTTTGTTGGATAAACAAAAAAAAACCTTAACGTGTCATGTAACTCTGATACTAAACATCTCCCGTGGAAGCACAGCCAACCTGGCATGTGTACTTGCCAGCAGACACAGAAGTACTGTTTGTGTTCGTACGTATCATATTGGGTCTGGCATTCAAAAGCTGCAATATTCAGTGTTTCTTGACAGATCACCAGGGAGACTTCAAAGTTTAACTCACCTACCAGCTACTACTGCTGTCATGTTACACTCATCCCTCTCCCACATTCAGAGGCTGAACAGACCAATTGTACAGACTAGCTCAGGGTTTTGCTAAACTAACTTCAGCTATTCAAGTTTCCATCCCAGCTTCCCTGCTTGCTCTAGCTCATTTTCACAGACCTCACTACAGTCAGCAAAAGGGAACAATTTGCTTCAGCCTTGCGAGTGCAAAGTGGGTTTAAACAAAGGGACTTTGCACAGGAGTGGCTGCCATGGTCACATAATCTCTCCTGTTGACGATGGTGTGAGGACGGTAACCTCAATGAAAGAGATGGAATAGTAGTGCTGAACTGCTTGAGGTTGCATTACCATATCTCTATGTCAACACTAATTAACACACTTTTTATGTGGCTCATTTGCCACATGAAAATAGCAAAAGATAGAGTGACATTTTCTCTAAGGTAGTCTAAGAAAAGCTGTAAGCCTGCCTTTCTCCTTTCTTACCAAGCAAGACAGTTAAACTGAAAAAGATGAGGGAAAAAGCCACATGGACAATCAAAGGTACAGGATGACTTCCATAAAAGTAAGTGAGGATTTGTTGGAAAAAAGCACTTGAAGGAAGAAGTGTTGGAGGTCCATGAAATTATGAATGTAAGTGATAGAGTGGATAGGAATCTACTGTTCATTGCCCCCTCACATTACAAGAGCCAGAAGGTATTAAATGAAGCTAGTCAGGTGCATGTTAGTAATCAACAAAAGGAGATGCTTCTTCACCTGACAAGTTGTGGAAGTCCTTGTTACTGGATGTTCTACATGTTAAAATTTTGAATGAGTTAAACAGGAGTTTGGACAAGTTCATCTATAAAAAATCCATTGTTGGAAGCTCTTTATCAAAAAATAACTTTCTGGGGAAATATCATCTATACTTGGCCTTTGGTCCATACTGAAAGCCTACTTTCAGGTACAATATACAGAACTAGAAGTGGCATTAGCTTGACTCACAAATTAACTTTTAGGTTAATATATTCTGTATTTTTATTCCAACTCTGTTCATTTAATGCATTGTAGCTAGCTGACAACACCTTACTTCCTCCTGGGCATTATATGCACTTCCCTTCTTGGCTATGGGTGTTATTTTGCAGGGGGGTGAGATCAAATGAAATATCTAATGTTTAAGCTTTACTTTTTAATTACTATGTTAAATATATCACTTTGCTTGTTTAATAGTGTAGAAGACAGCTTAGGACTTGCTGTCCACCTGATAGTTATTACTCACAAATTATGACCTGGTCTAGCCAGTCCTGTTGGAACAATAATACAGAAATTCAGAGGGCAGTAGCATATGTTGATCACAGAACAGCTGGAATAAGGAAATCTTGGATTCTTCTGTTTAAGTAATTTTTTTCTAGAGTCATAATGCTACTACTACTACCCATTTTTTTTACTTTCATTTTAGTATCTTTTTGTTCCACTTTTCATTACCATAATCTTAAAAAGATTCTAAACCTACCCTGCAGAGGTTTCCTGGAGATCATATTCTTTAGAGAAATAAGCCACAATAGTGGAAATAGGGAGGTTTGTGAATTCTCATTTCAGCTTTGTGACTGATTCACATGACTTTGAACAAATCATGTAAATATCTGTGCTGTCTCTAAATTGAAGATAACAGCAGCCTTATAGGAATGCTTTTAAAGTAAAGTATGTAAAATTCTGTGAAGGCTTAAATTATGATCCATTAGTGTTTTTGAAATACTGCTTTAGGGATGGAAGAACCATGCTAATGAGTCTTGGGTGCGTAGAACTAGTTATGTTTTGTGGTTGGCTCAAAGTGATCTCTCATACGGATCGGAGTATGTGGGATGGAGGCGTAGTCTGTGTGCAGATGGGGTTTATTCTTCCTGCATATTTCACATGATGCTTCATGAAGAAAAATACCTGCTTTCACCTAGCTCTACAAGGAAACCTGTTCAGGACTCCTGCAGAACTCAGTAGGGGTGACATTGTTTATTTTATATGCAAAACAGTGGTACTTTGAGCCCTACCAAGGAGTGGTTGGCCCCCTCTGACCTATAGCCTGGGGTGTGGACCCCTTCAACGTGGCTATGAGAATGCTCTGAGTTACTTCTCTTCAGGAACTGCAGTTCAGACAGGAGGAAGAAGGTGATGCATGCCTGGGTATTGTTCAGACATACATTTGAGATGTTGCCAAATTGTGCAGTGAAATCTAGGATCTTCAAAAATGAGCAGTTCTGTATTTTTACAGGTGAGATGTACACTACAGAGAGATATAAATACTAGATTATTCAAACAGTGCCTGCCCTAAAGAACTTCTGAGTGTTGCAGGTTGAATGGAAACAAGGCACTGCTCTGAGACAGTCAGTGAACCTATCTCCTTAGAGATATTTTCTGTGGAAGCCTAAAGAGAACTTGTGTAGCAAATTGTGTTTATTTCAGTTTCCAGTAATGAAGTCACACATATTTATAGCATTATCATCTAAGAATCCCAAGTAGCAATTACCAATTACAAAGAGGGCAAAGTACTCCTCATTTTACTGAGGAAATGGAGCCATGATGAATTAAAGGGACTTTCCCTGAATCATTGTGTTGGGTTTGTGTGGCAAGGTTTTGGTAGCGGGGAGGGGACATAGGGGTGGCTTCTGTGAGAAGCTGCCAGAAGCTTCCCCCATGTCCGACACAGCCAACGCCAGCCAGCTCCGAGATGGACCCACTGCTGGCCAAGGCTGAGCCCATCAGTAACCCCTCTGTGATAACATAAGATAACAAGATTAAGAAAAAAAAAGGGGAAAAGAAAAAAAAGCTGCACACTTTGCAGCAAGAGAGAGGAGTGAGAAGATGTGAGAGAAACAACTCTGCAGACACCAAGGTCAGGGAAGAAGGAGGGGGAGGAGGTGCTCCAGGTGCCGGAGCAGAGATTCCCCTGCAGCCTGTGGTGAAGACCATGGTGAGGCAGGCTGTCCCTCTGCAGTCCATGGAGGAGCAGATGTCCACCTGTAGCCCGTGGAGGACCCCACACCAGAGCAGGTGGATGCCTGAAGGAGGCTGTGACCCCGTGGGAAGCCCGTGCTGGAGCAGGTTCCTGTCAGGACCTGTGGCCCCGTGGAGAGAGGAGCCCACGCCGGAGCAGGTTTGCTGGCAGGACAACCCTGTCCCCCTGTGCTGCTGAGGGGAAGGGGTGGAAATCAGGAGAGAAGTTAAGCCCAGGAAGCAGGGAGGGGTGGGGGGAAGGTGTTTTAAGATTTGGTTTTATTTCTCATTATCCTCTGATTTTGATTGGTAATAAATTAAAATTCATTTTTTTCCCCCAAGTCGAGTCTGTTTTGCCAGTGCCAGTAATTGGTGAGTGATCTCTCTCTGGCCTTATCTCCACCCATGAGCCTTCATTATATTTTTCTCCCTCTGCCCAGTTGAGGAGGGGGAGTGATAAAGTGGGCTTAGGTGGGCGTCTGGCATCCAGCCAGGGTCAACCCACCACAGTCACAAGAAGCTTAATGTGGAGCTAGCAATTGAGCCCAGACCTTCTGATGTTCAGTTCAATGTTTCAGTCATATGACCATTCTTTTCCAAGTATCAAGTACGTACACAAGGCTTTCCAGTTGAGTCTTGACATTAGTCTCCAATGCTACAGTTCAGTTCTTCTGCCCTCTGCCCTTTCACTCGTTTTAGCAAAAAGGCAAATGTTTGCCCATTTGTCTCAATAGTAAGTAGAGCTGCTTTCTATACAGATGATGATTTCCTCTCCATTCACATGCTTCTCGAAGGCCAGCCTGTGTCAGCAAGGGCCTGTTTAAATTAGAAACCAAATAATGTTTCAGGGATGCCTTGGGCTGTCTTGTGGAGAGGGTTCTTCTCAACCCTTGCCAGTTACTACTTGGTGGTCCTGCCAATCCTTTCTAAGTTTCAAAACAAAAGTTGCTCAAGCTCGAACAGCTCTGTTAGCCCAGCATATGCAGCTGGTGAGCTGGGACGAAGCAAGGCCCAGTGCTTAACCAGGCACAATTCACCCGACCATGTACAGGGACAGGGGAGTGGCACTGTCCTAATTGTTAACATTCCTCCTCTGCAAGACTTCTCCTGATATTTATTTAATAAGCACAGGCTCATAAAGTCTAAACGATTTAAGCAATCAAGTGGTAGCTGATGTGTATATGGAGATGACATGCAGCCAGACTAAGTGAAGGGTGAAATGCTTAATTTCTGACTTTGCAAAGCTTTATCTGCCAGTTGTAGATGAAATAAGACCTCAGGCAGCTGGGCCCAAGAGTGGAATATACATTGCAAGTACCTCAGGAGCTGTACTTCAGGCCAGGTTTGCACAGCCACAGCTCCTATTTAAGTGTGTGTGACCAGTGTGCTGGTGTGGTCTTCTCAGCCAGTGTGGAGAAGTTTCTATTGCTGCCAGTGAGTAATATTCATGAGCTCCAGCCTGATGTAGCCCGTGGCTACAAAGATCAGGGATGCGGTGTTGTTCTGTTCTCAGAGGGGCACAAAGGCAGGATCAGCAGAACACGCCGGCATTTCCACATCCCAGCAGCAGATGTTTGTAAATAGGCACGCCTTCACGTGCAGAAAGGAGTGAGCACCTAGAGACTGCTGTGTGTGGAGGTTTGTTCTTTCTTTTCTGTGGTCATTCACCATGTTTGATTCAAAGAGATCCAGCCTGCATAGTTCTAGAGTAACTTCCTTAATGTTCTTTTGATAACTTGTGCTGATCAGCCTAAGGCTTATTGGCAATAACTGCATTGTGAGCTGAGTAAATTGGTTGTTAGTGCATTTGCCAACAGTTCAGCCTGATTACATTGATCTAAGCACCAATTTTACAACTTTGTCTGTGGTGCTGTTACAGAAATTGAGTGAGCAAGCAGGCAGGCACCCTGCACATACCGCTCTCTTAGGATGGTGATTTACTGCCTCTATCTGCTGCTTTTTACAGCTGTGTGCTGGCTAATGTCCTTGCCTTGCTGGTGAGCTTGTTTCAATCCTGTGCTGCTACATCCTTAGTGTGGAATCTGAATCTGACTTTGCCACCAGATTGAAAAAAAGGACTACGGCTTTTCTTCCCATTTTCCCTGTGGTTACCTTGTGCTTAGAAAAACAAACTGGTAGGCATCACAGGATGGGAACGTGGATGCTTTCCTTTTGACCAGTGTATGTTCTTTGACTATTCTCCAGGATTTCTCTTGTGTTTTGACTTGGCCTGATGGCTGAAAGCTTTACTGCAAATTATTACTTTTGACAGTTATGATAGTGGTATTCCACCCTCCCATAGTATCCTTTGACCTGCAGGTATCAGAATGCACAAAAATATGCCTAAAATGTCACAAAAGAATGCAAATTGCATATGGTTACAAATTAGTTCAGATAAACAATGTAAGCAGAGTACAGTATCTCAAGGAGAAATGACAAGCACTGCTGATTAGAGCATTTACAGTGAGAAGGGGTTTCTGAGTTAGGTTCAATACATAATTTCTGATTATAGAGTCGGTGCATTAAAACAGTATAAAGTAACAACTTGCCATTTTTCTGGAAGATACCAAGATGCATATACAGGTGGATTCAACTAATAAGTCAGCAAAAGAAAGGATATCGGGATGGAGGGGTGTGAGGTAAATGAGGAAGGTGGGACAGCTTCCCACCAGACAGCTACAAGTTAAGTGTCTAAACAAGGATACCCTGAAAAGCATCTCCCTGTGGTGGGTCCAGTGGAGGCTGAATAGTTGATTCTATTTTGCTTCAGAACACAAGGAAAAAGGGGCCACATGGCACCCTGGTTGATACCAGCTTGCACTACTTGGTGTGTGAGAGACAGTGGTTTCAGGGCTCTGTCAGTATCGCCTTTTTCTCACTAGTTCATATGTAAGCATTATAAGAGTACCACAGAATAGTTTGGGTTGGAAAGGACCCTTAAAGGTCACCTAGTCCAACCCCCTGCAGTGAGCAGGGACATCTTCAACTGGTTAGATTACTCGGAGCCCTGTCCAACCTGACCTTGAATGTTTCCAGAGATGGGGCATCAACCACTGCTCTGGGCAACCTGGGCCAGTGTTTCACTATCCTCATCGTAAAAAAATTTCTTCCTTATATCTAATGTGAATATCATCTTTAACCTTGGCTGAAGGTTCACACGTTAATGTTTTTTTCAGGTGGAACTTGCAGAAATTTGCACAAAGAGTGAACGTTATATTGGCACAGAAGGTGGAGGAATGGACCAGTCGATCTCTTTTCTGGCAGAAGAAGGAACTGTATGTGGTTCTCTGTAATCTAAACTAACAATTCATGTAAACAAAAAATATCTTCATATGTATCTAGCAGAAATACAAGAAACTGGAATACCTTAGTAAGCAGTATAAGCACCACTGGTATGCAAATTAAACAGGAGTTATATATGAATAAAATTGTGTACAATTGAGTATGACAAGACTGAAGGAATAAGATGATGAAAATAAGAAATGGCAAGAAAGAGGAAAGAAAAGATTTGAGGAAAGATGTAATCTAGAAGAGCACCAGGTTCCACGCTATTTGGCTAATTTATCACTGAACTTAGAATATTTCCCATATAATGAAATCTGAATGGTCGGTATGCCTTGTATTCAGTGCAAATGGGATAATTATTACAAAAATGCTTTCTTGAAACTTCTTATAACCCAACAGTTCTAGGAAGTTTTGCCAGGTCCAGTTAGAAAGACAATGGAGATTTTTTTTCCCGGTTTTGCTAATTCCACACAATTCTGTGGCTGGATTCTGATGTAGAAGGCATTTAGCTGTCTTAAACACAGTGACAGAAGGTGGGCTAGCAATGGTATACAGGACCTACCAAGCTATGCATGAGTGCTTGCAGTGGAATTTACAGTGGAGTTCATCTACTGTCCCTGAAGGTGCACAGGACTGCGACTGTTCCAACCTAAAAGCTGTTAAAATGCTCCTACTGAAATTAATGTCACGTTTCATGACAACCTTTACTCTGCTTATAACTCTGATATTATATCTCTGCAGCTTTTGTTCCTTAATGTTGTATCTTGGATAAGCTTATGCAGAAAATAAGCTATTTCCTACAGTTACACCAAACATAATTCCATCATGAGACACATGTATTTTCAATTTCACATCACCTGTACCTACACTACACTTTTCCTTCACACTTACACTGTTAGCAGCAAACACACAGCTACATGAATGCTGAAGGAAGCAGCATATTTTCCTGGCATACACACAGATGATCTATCATATAAGTGAAGGCTTTTCTGACATATGGAGGTGGTGATTAAAAAGGCAAAGAAAATGTTAGAAAGATTAGAAAATAAATTATGAAAAAACTCCAGAAAATATCCTTGCTTCAGCGTACTTGAAGCTGAATGCAGTTCTGGTCTCCCATCTCAGAAAAAAAATACTAGAACAAGAAGAGTACAGTAAAGGACACTGAGGTTGACCAAGGATTTTTTTTTTTTTTATATGAGCTTTGACTGAATAATTTAACACTTTTTAGCTTGGAAAACAAGTGTCTTTGAGGGTGATATTTTGAAGCTCTGTAAAACCCCTGAACGGGTAAGGGAAGGTAAATTGAGAATTCAGTGTTTTTCATAAGTGAAGAACTAATAGAAACACAATGACATTAGCAAGCAGCGTGTTAAAAACAAACAAGGAAGTTTTGGGAGTTTTTTTCCAAAACATTCATTGTTAAATTGAGAAATACCGTACATTGTGGAAGGCAAAAGTTTAAAAAGGGTTCAAAAAAGACCTTCTTGGATACACTGATAATTAGCCTATTTATAGCTATTAAACATAATAGTCTGATGTGTCTTCCAGTGTAAGTATAACCGTTGTAATCTTTGCTTATGGGAAACTAGAAAAATATACACACAAAAAAAGATTGCTTTGCCTATTGTTATATTCCCTCTAAATATCCATTTATGGCTACTGTCAGAAACAGGACATGGGACCAGCTTAGTGGTACATTCTGATCTAATGTAGCAGTTCTTAAAGGGTCTCTTTAAATGTAAGCAAGCTTGTCTATCTTGATAGTAATTTTGTGACGTGGTCCAGAATCTCAATGGCAGGGAGTAACACACATGCTGTACATAATGTACAAGCAGATTTGTCATTGTTTATTTAGCACTCTAGCTGCTCAAGGAACTCTCTGGGGGTGAGGAATGCCAAAACCAGTAAGACGTCCCTGCTTGCAGAGTTACAGTCTATTCTAGGAAGCTGAAGCAGGGCACATGATTTGCAACTTATCCCAATGAAAAACCAGATGTGAATTTAATCTCTTGATTACATTACATCCTGAATTATTTAATTAATGGATGCCTAGCTTATTCCATGAAAAGGTCACAAAATGTTGGGAACATTTTACAGAGCCTGTGTAAGGCATCTGTGAGGCAAGACAGTCTCTTATGTCACAAGGAAGGAGACAGTAACTGCATTTTCATCTGTAGTTTTATTTCATTTTTCTGTTTGATTGTCCGTATGTAACATCATCACTGTCTCCAGTCAGTCCTAAGATTTTGGTACTATTGAGTACCTCAGGCAACTACTCTTGATTTAGTTAGTGGAAGATCAGAAAAATAAAGGGGAGGTGGACATTGGTGAAGGGGAAGGGAATGTGAAGGCCCTTGTTTCTAGTGGCACGCACATTAGCTTCAGCAGGCCTGGTACTTTTCTGTAGATCAAAGAAAAACTGTTGTCTTAAACAGGCAAGAAAAATAGGTTGTGTGGGGTTCTGCAAAATGCTGAAAAAACCCAAAGACTTAATGGAAACATTTTAAAACCCAGCTACAAGGGAAAGGTTTGAAATGTATGTGTAACTTGGCCAATGAAGTTAAACCTCTTTTCTCACTGTTTCATGTCAGTTTTCTTTCCTTAACTGTCCCTGGATTTTCTAGAGAAAAAACATGCAAATTTGCATTTGATTTATAGAACTAAGTGCACTGTTAGCTAGTAGTAAATTAAAACTAACCATTCATTTTTCTTTCAATAGGCCAAGTTGATAGAGTTCAGTCCTCTAAGGGCAACTGATGTTAGACTTCCAAGTGGAGCAGCGTTTGTTATTGCTAACAGTTGTGTTGAAATGAATAAAGCAGCAACTTCTTATTACAATATCAGGGTAATGGAGTGTCGTCTGGCTACAAAGGTAACGTATGGCTTATGTAAAACTCTAATGAAACCTTCATCTAAATATGTGCTTTTTTCCACTTCTCACCAATGGTGTCTGTAACACCTGGCTAGATGCTACTTTAAGTAGCATTTTTCTTTCCAGAACCAGACACCTCCATCTCTGCAGAAACAGAACTCCTGCTGAGTTTAATGGAAGGGCAAGGACTGTGCCCTTATATAGAAGACTGTGTGATTTAGTTCTATTCAATTTATTCTGTATTATATTTCAATGGAGAAAATAAGTCTATTTTTCAGCAAAAGTATTCTCAGTTAATAAGATAGACTGTTTCTAATTAAAGTTGAATAATGACAAATAATGGAAAGCAACCAGTGTGGTCACATGCTTGTATGTATATATGGCAATAGATGTGTCTTTTCTAGGATTTAGAGGACATCAAAGCTACTAGTTGGAGGCCTGGAAGTAATATTGGAAATGCCGAATAGCAGCATGCATGTCAGTGTGAAGTTTAAAAACTGGCTTGAATCAAAACCCAGCATTTAGGTTGTGCTGCCAGTTTACAGCTTGCAATTATCTCTGAAATGTATGGATTTGAACATGAAAAAAAAAATCTAAGTTCCACTTTAATTCTGGATTTTGTAGACCATACATTTCAGAATATGTAGATGTAGGGCTTGATTTGAGTTTGTTATAGGAATACCATGGATTTGTCTTTGGTAGACTGAGGAGTAAGCATAAAGATTCACTGCAGTTACACACAACAGCGTGCTGCGTGAAATACCAGAGTTTGGGTCACAAAGTCTAGATGAAAGTTTTAAAAACTGCAGTGTGGAGCTCCTTGCCACAAAGCGTGGCCAAAATCTGAGCATCAAAAAAGCGTCTGTTGGCATCATAATTCTATGGAAAATTACCATAGTTAACGGTTAAAAAAAAAAAAAAAAAAAAAGAAAAAAACCCAGAGTTGATGAGATGACCAGATGACAAATTTTATATGACAAAATGTCATATAAAATACTGTGTTGAGATATTTTTTGAGGAGGGAAGCTAAACTTCAGATGACTTTTTAAATGGGCTTTAAACTAAAGTATAAAGAACATAGCTGCATTTTAGTTGTATATACGATATGGTAAAAATAAGAGCACCAATTACCATAGTTAAAGCTGTTATCACTGAAGTTAATAAAAAGATTTTTATGTCATTAAGAAAATCAAGTCTCTGTGTGTTGGTCCTGGTATAACGGATAAACCTCTAATTTAGGTTAGTTAATTGACTAAGTATGTATTTTAGGAAGAGCTTCTTTGGGAAATTTTTTTTGCATAATCAACAGAGAGCCTTCACAGATGATCTGTTCTAAAAAGCAAACTATGATGAGTGCATTAAGTTGTAAGACTTTTTGAAGTATTGTTCTGTATACCAGATTTTATGATTTGAATCATAGTTTTTCTAAATTGCTTTAAATTATTGGTCCTGTGCAGTAAACTGAAAAGGTGGTAAGGAAAGATGATTTGTTTGGGGTTTTTTTTGCATTCCTGTTAGCTATGATGCAATCTTTAAAAAGCTACCTTGAGCAGATGCTTGATTTTAAGGTGACTAACAACATACACCTGTCTATTTTTAAACATATGCTACCCAGATGGAAAGTTGCACATGCTATAAACATACATTGAGCCAGGAAAAGACTGTCTTTAGGAACAGGTCACAGTGGGGTAAGGGAGGGCAGGTATGTAAGTGGAAGCAGAGAAATCTTTTAAGCACCATTAAGCTAATGGAACTATGAAATAACACGCTGGGCCTTGCAATACTGCTTTAAAAGACATTCTCGTTGGTAAGTGCCCTAGGATAGGCTTCCCCCCAGCCCCCCCTTTCTGCTTTAGGTCATTCTAGAATTTCATGCTGTTTGCAGAAGGCTCCACTGTAAGTAAAGATACTAACACAACATATCCCTGCTGGCATTAGAGTAGAACATTTTTGTGTCAGTCTGTCCTACAGACAAGTGAGCTCATGTTCATTCTCACAAAATTATATTTCTCAGGTTCTGTTCCTTTCCCTTCCCTTCTGGGCAGTCATACTTTTGCCTTTTTTTTCTTCTTCTTTCTCTATTCTTGTTGTGCCATCTGAGTACTTTCCAGTACTCCACTAGAGAGTACATTTAAAGACACTTATGTTCTGCAGAACACTCGCCATTCCAAAGGAAATTAACTTGTACTTTATCCTTCAGAGATGTTGCACAGTAGGTGCTGCAGGATGAACATGAACATTCCTGCATGCTGTGCTCTCCCCAGCTTCACTCCTCTGTCAGCTATAGAGTGGTGCCAAGAATGTCTGCAACTGGAATGCATATAGTTAATCAGCTAGTGCTTGTTAAATGTGGAAAGATGCTCAGATGACATTATAGAAAAGTAAAGTGTAAGAAGGTGATGTTGCTGTGTAAGTATATAGCAACATATATATATATAGCATATATATATATATGCTGAGTATTCCTATACTTACTCCTAGTCAGACTTTCTTTTATTTATATTTGTCCCATCATTTACTAAGTATGTTTTCCTCTCAGTAATGTACAGTTCTCTAGTGTGCCTGTGTTGAACAGTAAAGGACAAAAAAGCCTACAGATGCTATATCCTAGCAGTTAAGAGCCAGCTGGATGATGTCCACATATTTAATCCATCTAGTCAGAGATCATCAAGAAAGTATCCAACTGTGGGATCAGTATTGGGATTACTTTTGTACATTTAATAGATGGGATTTTTTCCCCTTTCTGTTCTGTGTCCATTACAATTTGAGCTGCTGCAGCTCGATTATTTTCAAAAACCATTTCTTTTTGCTCATAGCATTTTTCCCAGTGCTGTTAGAATTTAAACTTTGCTATAAGCAGTATAGACCTTCCCAACAAAGCCCTACCCACTGGCCTGATCAGGTCAGCTTCTATTTGGAATATATCACCTGTAAAACCCCAGCGTAGTTATCTCATCTAAAGTACAGCATCTCCCTTGAAGTATAGAAATGGGAACAGATGTGACAGTACACAACATATTTCTACAGGGGATTATTTATTTTAAAAGGAAGTAGAAAAATTTATATTGCCTTATAGAATATTATTTTCTGTAAATTCTTATTTCTGTTTAATTTCTGTTAGTAAAGTCTAGGGGATGCTGAACATGAGGATTAAAGCGTGAGCAAAAAAATTTCCATTCATTTACCACCTTGAAGCAGATTTAAGAACATGTCATAAACATGCACCAACATAAGAGATACTGAGTATTTAAGTAAAACAAATGAAGCAATAATTGTTATTCTTAACTTATCAGTAAGTAAGCTCAAATACAATTACACAAAGGCTGTGGTGTTCTAGGTACAAGCAGGCCAGAAGTGACTTAATCAGTCTTTTACAAGATAGTTTCTCACCCTGATTTCTGCAGTAGCCACTAGACAGTGCTGCTTCTTTCTCTACCACTGAACCTACAAAACTGTGTTTTAGATGGCGACAGTGTCTTATGATTTTGGTTTTGATTGGATTTTGTTTGTTCTGCTCTACCAAGCCTCACATAAATCTTAGCAAGTCACTAGATGGCACCAAAAGTAGTTAATTTTTATATACTGCGATAAACCAAAACTGGAAAATCCCCTGCAAAAGCACTGTTGGAGGAGAGCAGGAGGGTGAGGATCTGTAGCAGGTAGTTGGGCAGATCTTCTGCTTAAATTTCATGCTGTAACTTTGAACAAAGCAAAGGAAATATTTTTTCAGACATATGTGTAAATCCCATGATGTTTTTAACCCAGGAAGTTAAATGGCTTTGCTGAATTGAGGCGTAAATGATTTCAAACCAATCTCACTCAAAACCAGTGTCTCTTGAAAAGAATAACAAAACACACTGGGTGAAATCTTGGCTCTGTTGATGAGAGGTTTAACGCTGATTTGAATAGGAAAAGGATTCCATTCCCTGGTCTTGCTGTACTGGTTTAAACTCTCTGCAAACATACAGCCTGATCTGGTGTACTTGGAAACTTTAATCTCAATTAACCTGGTGCACAATTGGGGGTATGTCATGTGCTTACAAATACAGTAAAATGACATTGGCGTGTACCTCCTAATCTGTGTCACACTGTAGTAATCTGCTGAAATTAAAGGTGGTATGTCAGTAGGATCCCACAGTGATCACTTAAAATTCTTCTATAATTCATAACATTAAAAATATTGCACCTTATGAGGAAAGCTGCTTTACTCAACCATTTTCATTAGGCAGGCAAGAGCATCAACACATGTAGCAGCCTTCCAGAGAAAAGCCTCTTTGACATATTCCCTTTTAGGATTCTGGTATGTTGAAGTAACTACTGTCAGTTGCCAAAACATCACAGAGATACACAAAGCATGACATCATTGTCTGGAGCGGGAAAAACAGATACGTCTATAATTAATTATCATCATAGCAATCATGTAGGAATGGAGCAGATTCTGACTAACATCATAACTTTCCTATAAGGCTCAAAACTTCCTTTAAATTGGATGTTAAAAGAATGTACTTAAAATTTACTTTAAGCTCCCGAGATTGAGACAGTTCATTGTCCGGCACAAATCTTATGCCAGTTTGTATATCTTTAAGGCTATTATGAGAAAGGGTTTTAATGACAATCTCAAGTGTTCATCAGAAAACTCCAGGAGCGTATTGGAAAGGTCAAACTGAGTTTTAAATGTTAGAGCAAATTCTAACAGTACAGAAACAATTTCTTAGGGTGTTACAATATCCTAGCATTTGTATAAGCAATTGTCTGAATGTGGTTGTAAAAGGTTAGTAAGTGCTTGAAGTAACGACATCCATGGAAAAGATCAATCACTGATCTGATATCTCACACAAAATGCCAGTAGTGCTTTTACAGACAGTAGCTGATTTGGGAGAAGAATATCTGTCATTCACAGACCTTTTATAAATAAATAATATGATTATTATCTGCCATGTACTAACAGCAAATAGCTTCTGATGGTTCCCAGTTAAGAAGTGAAAAGAGCAAATGGGTCTTAAAGGTGCTTACAGACAATTAAATAGTTTTAAACAGGAAAGCACAATATTTTCTGGTTTGGTTTTGTTTTGATTTTTTAATAATTATTTTTTATTTTAGCTTCTCTCAAAGTCAAAGGGCTTGGACTGGAAAAAAATGTCGAGACTCCATGATGTGCAAACTAAGCTAGGAGTTAGCCTAGAGGAAATGCTGACCATTGTCAAGGAGGTATTACATCCTGAGCCTTACAGCACAGAGGAAATTTGTAAATGCCTGGGAATTAGCCTGGAGGAGCTCCGCTCTCAGATCCTTAGTCAAAACACGCAAGATGGTAAGCATATATGAAATGGTGGGGCTTGGTGTACAATGTTTGTATTATATTTTCTGTTTTATAGTTGGACTCGATGATCTTAAAGGTCTTTTCCAACCAAAATGATGCTGTGATTCTATATAAAAAGTTTGTGCATTAATAAGTAGTGCAAGTGGAAGTCTTGCCAGAATACTTCCCCAGAATCTCAGGTGGCAAGTGAGAGATTTGACATCACTATTTTCATTCTAACTTTTAACTTAAAATAGAGCAAAACTTTGATTTTGATGGAACTGTTTCTAAAATGGTAGAAGTAGCAGATCACTTACTATTTCAGATTAACCTCTGCTGTTTTAGAGTAATCTTAAAATAACCCAAGTTTTATTCTAGGGAGAAGTCTAGGCTTCCTTTTTAGGCAAGAGCTCTTACAAACCCAAACATTTTGGATGGTTACAGCATCGTTCAAATGAATCCTGTTTGCTCTCCCTTAACTGGTGTTAAAGACCAGCATAGATAGAGCTTGTGTTTCTGTTTCTGAATTGATAAATGCATGCTCACTTCATAAAACACACACTAGGCAGCAAGACATCTAGATACCTCCTGAGAAAGAATTTTCTGTCACTATCAATATTTTTTTTTCTTCTAGGAAAATGATGTTGGAGGTGAACAATTTCCTATTTTAAGTACTTCCTATGTATTATTGCTTATGATTATACCAGGCAGTCATGAGGACTGGCACATGTGGAATGGATCCTAGATGCATATAGTAGGGCTGCTAGTAATACTGAATAATAGAGCATTTATGAAATAACTAATTTGCATTCATTACAGGTTTCCAATTGAGATCAGAATCTTTCTTTAAGAACTTAAAATAATACCTACTTCCTTGTTTCCATTCTGTACCTTTAATACCTCCACTGATTTGTAGGTGAATTGCATCCTTGCCAGTCCTTCCCAAGACTGCTTTCAGGGATGTATATGTTTGATGTATATAAATGAGTAACATATTTCTCTATACTGATGCTTATATTTAAATAATCTGGACATCTGAAATGATTGTAAACTTTATACATCGACCAAGGACCAGGTCCTGAATCAAGAACCTGTTTTGCACCCCAGTAGTATCAGAGAGTATGAAACTATCACTGTCTAATTACACTTCCAGAGGGTACCAGGATGGAATATGATATCTTAATCCAGCTCTTTATGTCCATGGAAAGAGTTATAACTCTGTACATGAGAAAAATACTAAACCATGTACCTGCACTCTGCAACATTTTCATGGGAAACTACAAGGTTGTAAATCTTTTGTGTTCTGCTGTCCCCTTACTCTCCCCTTCATAAAGCAATACAAGACTATTAACTTCCAGATGTTTATACTCTTCTACCTGGTTTATAAAACAAAATTCTACAATTCTGTAGAATTGAATTGTTTATACAGGTTATTTCAATTTTTTTTAAAAAAACCAAAGTCTGGATAAAAAATTTAAACATGAAAGCTATAGAAGAAACTCAAAGGAAATTTTATCCTGTGGCTCTGAATAGCATTTGCAGATGTTTGCCCAACAGAATCTCTTAAACTTGCATGACCGTGATTTCATTTGATAAGGCCAATTAAAATGGGTTATGCTGAAAGCCTCTTTGCGTGTACAATATAAAATGAAATAACAGATTTCTGTAAAAATATATGCAAAGAAGAAACAAGACAGACACAGAAAGAATAAATCTAAATCCACTGTTTGTTTTTGTTACACACTAAACAAATTACATTTTATGTTGGCTTTGGAAAACCAGAGGCTGTTTGACAAAAATATTTTTCCTATTTCCCCTCTATTTTCCCACTGTATTTTAATGACAATGCCTGGCTTCTTCATGCGAGAGAAAACATACCGACAAATAAGTAATCTCTGCGGAGAGTTTCAGAGTGTTGTTGAACTTTTTTGTTCTACATGAAGAAAGAACCATAACATTTAGGGTATCTTTCTTGTGCAGATTTTATCAACTTTTCTGGTAAAATATTATAATGTTACGGGTAAATTATTTGCATGGGAATTACTATTTAAATAATTTACTGGATACTGAGTTTTCTCTGCAGCTGAATATAAATTGTCAGTAGTTTTATTTTTTTTTTATTATTCAAAGCCCAGTGATAGTTGAAAATATCATAACAAAACAAATGCTTTGTACTGGCATGGTATGTCACGCTTACAGATCTGAAAGTGCGATGTAAATATTATGTTAGGCTTAGTCTAGCTTTCCCTCTTCTACTTCTCCAGGGATGGCACTGTATACTTAAATAAAGTTTTGTAAGTATATGAGGCTGATCAGATAAGAACTCCACATCCCAAAGAAAAATGGTATGGATGGGCTTTGGGCAAGTCCCAGACCAGGTCTGGAAGCACCAGCAACGTTGCATCCCTTTTATAGGCCGGTACTCAAGGCTTTCTGCAGTTCCCCACTGTACAGCCCACTTGTTCCCCAGGCTTGGAGAAGTACAGATGGTGCATAAAGCTTCTCTAAACTTCTTGCAGTAGTTCCCTGGCCAACTCAAAATCCTGAGTTTAAGTCTCCCTTGCAAATGTTTACACATGGATTGCACTTGTGGCTTCTGAAGATCTCTAGAAAAAATAATATTTTTTACTTTCTAAGGTGCACTACGCCATAATTTTGGCTTGGACTTGAGTGCTTCACAGAACATTTAGTGTGTGGTGATTGTGGGACATTAAGTATTTATAAGATTCACCACAAAAGGATATTCTCCTGTAAAACAGTGTATTCCTTTAACCATAAAATGTTTTTTTCCTTCTTAAATGAGGTATTTTAAAATCCATTTTTCATTTTCATGTATAAAATGGTAATCTAATTTTGACATTTAAACCTGGGAATGAAATCGCCATGGGAGGAGCAGGCATCCATTTGCTGTGTGGTTTTGGCTGTTTAACTGCCCTCCTATTTGTCCCCTGGAAAGAGAATTCTGAATCTGTGCTGTAGCTTCAGTGAGTGGTGCTTGAATGGCCTTTCATTCCCACTGACAAGTAATTTGTATTAATGGTGATCTCAGTGCAAGAACAGTTTCCACGTTATTTGTGCAGCCAGGCGTACGTGAAGGTGGGCTGTCTGGTGGGCTGGCCGGCTGCTCCGGGATACGTAAAGCTTTGTCGTGTGCATTAGGAGAGTGCCCTTGTCTTACAAGAACAGAAGTTGCCTCCAAACCAGTAGACCTAAGAGCGCTTCCCAGTTTGAGGGTCCAGGTGCCTACTCCAGCCTCAGCCTGATCCATGTCATGGAGAAATTTGGGGGTGTACCATCCCCTTCCACAAAAACTTGGTTTACTTGGGATGAGCCCCATAGAGGTCCCTGCTCCAAGCAGATCCCTCTTAGCTACCTGGAGGATGCAGGCCTTTGGGGTGTGCCACAGGTCAGGCACAGGCACTGAATGGTCTAGGTTAGTTGTGAAAGCCTTGTTAAAGCTAGCATTCCTCTGGAGGAAAAACCACTTTAAGCCAGTAGTTATCATCATCTCGAAGCAGGTGTCTGCTAAATGGGTCACTGAATCCAGCAATGACTCGTCCCCTGGTTTATTTTCAGAAAGTCAGATTGCAAACAGTTACTTGAGCAGTCTCAGCAGAGTAACTGTTCCCCACTTCGAGTAGGGGGTTCACAATCTGGCTCAAATTAAAGCCATCTGGCAGCATTTTCTTACATACATTATGAGCCAGAAACCTTCACCCTCATCATGTTCAATTTTTTAGGAAGCCTAACAGAGAAGGGTACTATTCCAGATGAGTAATGGTGGTAAAAACTGTCCCCTACATGATTTCGCGTCGGTGAGTTTTTCCTGTTGTAAATTTCTAACAGTCCCATCAGCCATGTGTAGCTCATTAATCTACAGTGAAACATATCTTAAGAAGCTGCCAAAGCAACTAGAGAAAATATATAGCCTAAAGAGGTTGGTCTTTAGCTAAAGGTCAGATAGAATTGTTCAGGAAGCCTCTAAAGAAAGGAATCTGCCAAAGTTGAAGTTGTAACAAATAGTATGAGTTGCTGAGAAGCTGCAACGTTTAATTGTAAAGAAAAGAAATCCCTGTAAATGGAGTGGGCAGGTTTGCACGATTTTTATAAAGCTAAAATTGAAAATATGATCATACAGTTGAAAACCCACAGTAAACTTCTCTGTTATATTTAATTAATGCACTGTTGTTTGGGGCTAAAAACTAAACAAAAATCTTGGGCTATAAGAGATTTTCTTATGGAACTTGGACAAACTTTCATTAGTGTCAGTCTGCTGTGTCTTAACAACTTGGAAGGCTCTTGCTGCAGTGCGAGCCATTAGTCCACTGGAAAACATCACCATTTCTTTCAAGGGCATTTGGTGGTTTGTAAGTGAATTGAATCTACCTGTTTGTGGCTGGCATTACAGAAATGCTCTGCAGAGGAGCAAAGCTAGGGTGCAAAGACTCCACAAAGGGTCAGCAAGAGTTGCTGGCCTTCTCTTAGACAAGGACTGGTCGTTGACAGGGGAGGAGATTACGTGTAGAAGATTCACTGTGTGCTCTTTGAAACTTCAGAAACAGAGTCAGTGAGGCTGTGACCTGGAAGGTCGATTAGGTGCTCCAAGAGCAGGCTGAATACAAAATGTCACTAAGAGCAGACCCAGGTATAGAATTCCTTGCCCTTCTTAAAGTTTTCTTTGGGCTCATTTTCACTTTTCAAGTTTAATTTCTTCTAATCTATATCTGTTTCAATCCATAAAAGACACTCACCCTGACTTGAGTCCACAAGAAACTTACTCTTTGCGCAGCTGATACCATACAGAATAAATCCCAGTCTCCTTACTGTCCTTTTCGAAAGGGACAAAAGAGACCCTGAGATTCTGGTTGTGTGAGCATGTCTAGGTCTGAAATCAAACGGTTCATTCCTGCGTGGCAGTGAGTTATGCAGAACGTGGCAGAGAGGAAATGTGTAGTGATTTTCTGTTTAAACTGTTCTCTAACAGTTTTTGAGAGCACGATTCTGGTCAGAGACCAGATCCCCAGCCAGTACAGATCTCCGTCAGTCTGAATGGCGCTACGTCATTTTAAAGAAGCAGAACTGGATATTGCACAGATCCCCTGTGGAAGAAACATCACTTCAGACACGCCCTAGACAACTGCTCTTAGAGCAGCTGGCTAGCTTCGCTGCACCAGAGGTTTTAGGTTCCTCTCTAATCATCTGGGGAAATGGGTACCACAGGGCAATCGAGGTCTCAGGTGGGATAAACGGTTCCCTAGCCCGCCCTTTTCACTGACAGAAGGTGGAGCTGAGGGTACCTGTACCCCTAATTTGGAAATAAATGTAAGTGTGAGAAAACAGGCCTTTTTAGTTTACTGGATTAGGAAAGTATATTTGAATTTTCAGTCAGATTAACTACCTAATTCCAATTTGCTGTAACAGATGTAAGGATCCACATGCTTTTAAGAATCTGGCATTAGTTCCCCAAACCCCACTGTCCTTTTTTTTGCTGTCCTTTGAGCACCACGTTGGGCGAGACCATATAACCCAGTCCTGTGCAACACTGGAAGGTTTACTTGGAGGGCTTTGGTTTTTCCTCTTTCAGAGCACTCCAGCCCTAGGTCAGATATAAACTAATCCATTGTGCACACTTTGGTTTTGTTTCTTTTAACCGTGAGAAGAGTATGGCTTAGGAAACCAGTCCTTTCTAATTGTAACACGTGTGGCTGTGTGCAGCACGCAGATTCTGATCAGTTCCTGCACTCTTTGAAAATCACAGCCTCCATAGCTGTTTGGCACATCCTGTTAATTCAGATGTTATTTATGTGGAGCTAATATCCAGGCTGTGATATAGCAAGGAGATTCCAACATAGATGTCATTTTTGGAAGTATCATCTGTGCTCTGCTGTCTTTTATTGTGTAGAGATGGTCAGTTGGACTACTCATCCAAACAGAAGAGATAAAAGAGGGTTTCTCTATTACTAGAGGCATTTGGTGTTGAAAGCTGAAAATATGTGAATCTTTTCATTATTTTAGAATAGGATTTACAGAGACCAGAGGTGTTTGCTGTCCTGAAGATGATTTTACCGGAACAGTACACTACCAGAGAGAAAAAGCAATCTATAAAAAATTTTTTTATACACCTAATTTTCTGAAATAAAATGCTGCCCATAACCAACCAATAGCCAGTGTAATGATACCGGCCTTTAACCGATACTAGTTTGGTAAATGTCCACAAAGGAGTCTGAAAAAAGTGTACAGCCACTCTTTCTCACTCAGGAACTGCCTGAAAGGATTGCTTTTGTGTCGAGAGAAAGCCAGAGTCAAGGTAGCAAAGTTCTCCCCTACACAGAGTGACTCTCCTGGGAGCAAATGCTGCCAGGGACACAACTCAGATCTTTTGGCTGGCAGCCAGTAGCCAGAACACCCATTCTGGTTGCCAGTTCATAACATGACGAGCACAACACAACCCCAGAAATTTTTAAGGTAATCTGGCCAGTAGAGCATTGCTCTACCAAAGGGTGGTCTCCGAATCAATCACAGCCTTTGGCAAGTCTGTTGCTTTACAATTGAAACCAGACATGTTTTCAGTTCATTCTTTGGGTTACTACTGTTCAATGGTGATTTACAAGAGAGTGTGAGCTATGGCAATCTCTCACGCAACTTTAGATATTCCCTAAACAAATGCACATTTAGAAATCTCCTTGCACTAAAACAATGGCTTATAAGAAAAGAATATTTAAAGAGGAACCATCCTTAAAAACAGGCCAAGCTGCCTTTCTTCAACATGCAAAACTACTGAGGCAGCACTCTGCAAAACACAGCGCAAGTAACTCCAGCAGCAACAAAATCCAGTGGGGTAAAACACACCTCTACACGGGAAACCGAAATATGCTCTTCCTCTGTGATACTCTCAAGATGATGTTTCTGGGGGCACTCAGTTTCCTCACTTCTGTCCTAGTTTGAAATGCATTCTGAAGGCTTGTTCAAGAGACAGCAACACAAGGTTTCTCAGTAGCAGGCTGTGTTGAATTACAAAGTAAATATCACCAGTAGCAGAACACTGCTATGGTCAGTGTTTCTTTATCATTTTAGACTACTCGTGTCTCTCTCAGCACTGTATTTTCAGCATTTACTGTTGTGATTTACACTTACTCTGGAGAAATAAAAAGGGATTCTACAGGCACTGATGAAGTTTTACTTTGTAAGGGTCGCAGTCTGGAGTATACATTCGAGAGACTTAATACTGGACACAGTTTTATTTACAGTCTTTCAAGGAAGATTTCTACATATGTTTGCAAATGTAGATTGCTGAAATCATCAGAAGTGGTTCCAGAAGTTGGCTGTCTTCACGGAACAGCCAAGTAGGAACTCCATGTGTCTGGGTCAGATAGCGAATTCTGTTTTGAATACAGGGCTTGTCTCTCTTCTCCTTTTACCTCTATTTGAGTGTTTCATCAGCCATTTTAGAAAGCAAGAGAGACCAGAAGCTGAAACGAGGAGAGAGAATTTACGTGTAGAAAGAAAATGAGGGATGTTCTGAGGTGGTCTAACAAGAATGTGCTTGAGTTGTGATGAAATAAGGAAGCATACTGCAGTAGGTGCTCCATATAGAGAATAGAGTCCACTTACCTAATATTTACCACCCAAACAGCTCAAGTAAACCAGTTTAATCATAAACTAAATTATGTCATGCATACTTCTGGTGAACAATACTTCCTCAATAGCAGCCACAGTATTAAACCAAACAGAACTATATTGGGAGAGAAAAACAATGAGCTTGGGAAAGGCAGATCTGTTCTCGGATATGAATTGCAAACCAAACCCTCCTCTGAATAGGGTAGGCTGAGGATCCTTTAACCACAGCCATCCCCTTCCTTTTTATGCTCAACTCTTCAGGCTTCATGGAGGTCTCTACCTTGATGGCCACACAGGTTTGGGCATCCCCCACCCTTCCCAGAGAACTGCTTTTTCATGGCACAATAGAAAAATTTTAGCCAAAATCCTTGCACTAGCCTTTGATCTCAGTAGGTCAGTACTAGGCAGTACCTGTCTGGGCTTTACATCACATCCACACAGGCAGCACCGACACTCTGGCTGGTAATGCACACCAAAAATAAACCCTGAAAACCAAACTCAAAGCACCTGTGCTATTCAGTGTACTTTAATGTTATTTAGATTGAGGGTGAGCCTGCATCATTGTGAAAATATTTGAGAGGGCTTCCTTGCCTATGCACCAGGAAATCCAGATAATAGCATTTTTGTTAATCTGTTTAAAAAAAAAAAAAAAGTTGTTGGCGTTTTTTGAGGTTTGGTGGTTGTTTTTTAATTTCCCAAGAAAGGGTCCATCCACCCAGTTACGTAGTTGATGCGGATGTGGCCTGGAGCAGTCACACACAATGCCCTGGGGGAGCAGGTGCCTGCAGGGCACTGGGTACCTTTCTGTGTGGTTCATGACTCAGTTTCATAGAATCATAGAATGGTTTGGGTTGGAAGGGAGCTTAAAGATCATCTAGTTCCAACCCCCCTGCCATCAGCAGGGACACCTTCCACTAGACCAGGCTGCTCAAAGCCTCATCCAACCTGGCCTTGAACACTTCCAGGGATGGGGCATCCACAGCTTCTCTGGGCAACCTGTTCCAGTGTCTCACCACCCTCACAGTGAAGAACTTCTTCCTAGTATCTAATCTAAACCTGCCCTCTCCCAATTTAAAGCCATTTCCCCTTGTTCTATCACTAACTGCCCTTATGAAAAGTCCCTCCCCAGCTTTCTTGTAGCCCCTTCAGGTACTGGAAGGCCACTATAAGATCTCCCCCGAGCCTTCTCTTTTCCAGGCTGAACAGCCCCAACTCTCTCAGCCTGTCCTCACAGCAGAGGTGCTCCAGCCCTTGGATCATCCTCGTGGCCTCCTCTGGACTCGTTCCAGCTGGTCCATGTCTTTCTTGTGTTGGGGGCTCCAGAACTGGACACAGTACTCCAGGTGGGGCCTTTCACTGGTATTTGAAAACCTGAAAGGTTAAGATGAATGCCCTAATGCATGTCACTGCTAACTCCTGAACTCATGGCTCGCTGCTGCAAAGGAAAAGGAGAGACCCGGTCTGTTCAGTGACACGGCAAAGAACCAGAGCGTGTGCGTGAAGTTAATCAACATGCACATAAATGTGTACGTTATATTTTTATGAACTCTAAGTACTATTTTATCAGGGCTTTTAAAGAAGATGTAGGTGAGCTTTTGCAGAAGACTTTCAGCCTAGAGAGTTCCAAAATAAAATTTGAATTAATAAAAATCATATAATTCTAGTATGTTTTTGTATGTTCCTTTTGTAGTGAATATTAATGGATAACTGTAGTACTTATTA
Organism: Antrostomus carolinensis; assembly: GCF_000700745.2. Classification (NCBI taxonomy): domain Eukaryota; kingdom Metazoa; phylum Chordata; class Aves; order Caprimulgiformes; family Caprimulgidae; genus Antrostomus; species Antrostomus carolinensis. The sequence continues at coordinate 10,240 of NW_010331019.1, read as the reverse complement.
TTTTAATTTTGTTTAGTTTCCACCTTTAAGTTACACCAGCGTGCAAAGCACGTGTACAGCGAAGCTGCCAGAGTGCTGGAATTTAAGAAGATATGCAGTGAAGCACCTGCCAATGCAATCCAGCTGCTGGGAGAATTAATGAACCAGAGCTACATCAGCTGCCGGGAAATGTATGAATGCAGCTGTCCTGAACTGGATCGCCTGGTAGACATCTGCCTGTAAGTTTTGACCACAAGGAAGAGTAAATCGCCTGTTGAGAATATTGTTTGAATTGATGAGAAAATATGACATGGTTGGCTATTGCAATTTTAAAATGAAAGTATTCTTGTCTCTTATTACAAAATTAATCTCCTGCAGGGACATTACATGGTCAATTGTTTCCCTACTGACATCTGTGTAATACTTTCAGATGAAAGCTGCAGTTCATGGCTTTATTACAGACTTTGCTTTTGGACTGACTCATCATCACAAGTGTTACGTTAGACTGTTGGCAATTCTTTTTTTAAATTGTAGAAGAAGTCATAACTGGTTTTCTTAAAACATCATCTTAGTTGTTCTATTTGAACTCTGCTACTTTTTGTGTATTTCTTAACCATTTCAGAACTGCTGCCATGGGAATTCCAGGGCATAAACAAGCTGGTTTACGTTCTTAGTTTGCCTTGGAATCATAACGGTATCTTGTGAAATGCTATTGCATTTTTTCCAATTCAAAAAATAGGCTGTCTTGGGTATCAGATAGGTTGGACAGCATTTCACCATTTAAAAGATGAGTGTGTTAACTGTTGTAATGGCTAACACTCTGCTTCTCTTCTCTGCACTGTGTGTTGGAGCTTTCCCCACGTTATCCAGTCTCCATTGCTGGCCCAGCCTCAGTCATTTAGCTGGGTTCCCCGAACTCAGCGTGGCTGCGATAAAACAAACCCTCTCAACTCCAAAGCACGTTCTCTGAGTGTCATTTTGTCCCTTCTCTTCTCCTCCAGTTCTCCCCAGTTTCACATCCTCTAGCCAGAATAAACCGAGTTTCAGAAATTACATGAAGTGAGCTGGAAATCACAGGCTGTTCTCCTGCAGTGGGTGATGAGATCTGGTATAACTTTGTGTTAATACAGAAAGTAAAACCAAATATTTAGTACTCACATTCTACACAGCATTTCATCTGTACCACCGGACCAGCATGAAAGGATGTACACGTTTCAGTCCCTGTTAATTTCCATTTTTCTGGTAATTTAATCATGAGACAGACATCCTATGCTAACTTTGATCTAAATTCAGTGCCTATAGAAGGAATTCAGTGGTTGGTGATTTTAGCAGTGGCTTGGGGAAATAAACAGCTGCCCACCTGAGCTTTCCTACCACTACTCCATCCCTTCCTCTGTCCCAGCCAACTTCTCCCAGCTGATTCCCTCATTCACTTCATCCTGGCTCCCCGTGATGCCACCTTCCTACTTCTGCTCACCTGTTACGGTTCCTTCTTCTCCTTGGAGAACAGTTTGCTTGGTTTGGGAAACTCAGCCCTAAACCAGAGCATTACAGCCCTGCCAGAAGGGAAATGTAGGGTGCCATAAGCATTTGCAGGCCTGAGGTCTAAAGATGTTGTTCCATGTTGTCTTCTAGAAGCAAAAAAAATCTATAGAACTGTCTCATCCTCAGTCTAGATCTTTCACTCTTGAAGAAAACAGATACTGCTTCAATTTGAAGCTAAAAAAAAAACAAAAAAACAAAAAAAAGAATACCTTGCCACCTAAAAGTGAAAGTTACAAAAATATTACTTCACCAGCGCCTGGATTTTTTTTTTTTTTTGTAAACTAAGAAATTAGTCTGGCTTATAATGAAAATACGAGTTTTACAAATAGGCAATTTGCCATATGTTTTCGTACTTCGGTACTCATGCGGATTTTGTAAGTTGTAATACTCATTTACCAGGTTTGCAGACTGACAGAGTATGATACAGATGATCATTTAGGTTAGTCTGATTTTATTTTGCAGCCAAGATGAAAAGGCCTCTGAGCCAGAAAACTACAAACTTAAAAGCTGAACAGAAGACTTTTGGACATTCATAGATTATTTTGCATATGGGATACACATGTCATGTTGTGATAAAACACAGAGAAGCCCTGATTGCCATTGGACAGTCTGATAGTAATTTAGCAATACAGTTTTTGTTCCTTCTCTTGGGAGCCAGTCCAGTACATAACTCTCAGGCTACGCTCAGTTTATTGTATCACGTAATGATCACATAATAGAATAAGCCTCGACAGTCACTCAGTGGGGCAATTCCACCACAGGTACCCCAGCTGCTCAAAGGGAACTGCTGATCTGTGTGTGGGAAGGGAGAACTGTCTCCAGAGTCAGCTGAAGACAAAAAGCGTGCTCTACGGAATTACCCAGAATCTTGGGCTACAAAGTCTTGATCCAGTGCAAGGTTATCAGCTCTGCCTGTTCTGTGACACCACTGGCAGTGGAAGAGCCTTAAAACTTAACATCTGGATTATTTTTAGGTACAGTAACTACCCAGTGTTGATGCCTCAGTCGACAGCATCTGCTGACTGAACTTTGCAGGAGTGACTGGCTCTCCTCACTTAGGATATCCAGCTTGAATCACACTGATAGGGCCTGTTCTCAGAAATGCTGGGAGAAAACCACCCTGTTTCAAGCAAGGGAAAACAAGTTGGTGTAAACTGGTAAGATCTGCACTGCAGCGTGGAGTTACCTGTGCTACATTTAACTAAGCTAGCGTGGATGCTGGCAACAGGCTCTTGCAGCGTGAAGCGCAGTGTGGGGATGGAAATTCTCTGTTTCTCATTTGTGCCGAGCTCTGTGCTTTCACAGCTAGACAGCTGCTCTGCTTTCTGAGCTCGCTTGGGTATCGTGACACGGACTTACAGGCAGTAGCAGAGACACAGCCACAGAACCCAGAGGAATGGAGTACGCAGTTAGGGTTTTACTAAATTAGATTAAAATTAGTCAGAGCATTTCAGTTCCAGGGACCAAAATATAAATAGTGAAGGAAGAGTGATGTGTGTGCCCATATTACATCAGATTTAGAACTTACCAGCAGAAGAGCCCACAGCTGGTGTCATGAGCATAGCTGAGCACCACAGTAGACTGTCATTTGTATGAAAAAATTTCTAACTGGTATATTAAAATTACTTAATCTGGGAGTTTTTAATTACATTCATTGAATGGAAACAAGTAAATTATGTATCTTTCTTCTGTAGAAGTTTGATATTCTTCAATGTTTTTCTGATTCTGTGATTAGCTTTCTAGAAGTGTATAGCTATTCTAGATGAATGTGGCTTAATCTGGCATCTAATTCTTTGAAACTATTGGAAAAAAGTCTTAACTTCTTTCAAGTTGTACATTAAAAAACCAAGGGACATAAAATCACTAGTCACTCTAGGAAAGCTTGGCTCATGTGATTATAGAAATGGTCAGGAACTACATAAATGACGTTCTTTACTTACAATGATCTACAGCTGCCCTGTAACTTTAAAAAGCCTTTCCAAAAATACATTCCACAGAATTGCCCGAGTCTACTGCTGCTCTCTCCTTACAAGGTTTCAACTGTAAAGAATAATCTGCATATCCAGATGTTTTCTGTTTTGCCTAGATCTTTATGTTTTACTGTACAGCCTTTGCCAAGAAAGAGAGGGATCCATACTTGCTGTGGTTTGTAGTGCTGAAAACTGTAACCACTAGTTGGTCAGTTGTTGTTTTTCCTTTTGCAAAGACAGCAGACTTGTACTTTCTCTCACCTATCTCGTGCTGTTCAGTTTTACCCGTTTGGCTTTTAAAGTAAGTAACATAGGAAATTTACTGAACAATTAAGGAACAAAAATTGAGATCTGGGCTCCTGAATTCATTAGGTACTTTTGAAAATCTCAGAATCCTTGAGTGCTGCGAATTACTTTCTTTCATTCCCTTACTTGCCATCTTTTGGCGATATAAATCCTGATAATTATTTTGTTACCAGCCATGCCCCTTACAGTTGAAGACAGCTGAATCCTCTCGAATCACTTTGAAAAGTTACAGTTTTTACATTACATCCACCTGAATTGTGGTAGCTGAGACAACTCTGCATTTTATCAAGACTCTTATCACTGATTATTTTCTCAAAGCTGCAAAGCCTGGAGTCATGTTATGATATGAAAATTCAACAAAACAAACAAGAAAGCACCCTACAAAAAGAAGTTCACAGTTCTTTCAGAGCCAGAAAGGCTTAAAGATGCTATTTAAATACACACTAAGCTACAAAACAGAATTATACTCCCCCCATTTATATATTTAAATCTCATCACGTTGTCTCCATGCTTTCTGAATAGCTGGTTCATAATTTTGAGTATTTGGAATTAAAAATATGGCTCTGAATTTTTCACCTCTTAGAGCACAATTATTTTTAAAATGAGGTACTGCAATGTCTTACCTATTGCTTCTATATACCAAACTATGGGATTTCCATTTTTATTCTTCTTTCCTTTGCTGTAGTACTCATGTTTTTACTCTCACACACACCCTTCCTCGTAAGGTAATTCTCTTTTTACCTAGTGAATACTGGAACAAAGTATATAAACTCTTGAAGAAGTAAAGGCCAGAACCCAGGACTGGGAGCTGAGCTGAGTGCCTCCAACACTGGACTACAGAGACGTTGTTCTCTTTCTTGTGTGCTCCATCTCTCCCTCTATTCTTGTCCTCACGGCTGCAGCACAGCCCCAGCGGTGCATGGGGTACTGTCCCACATGTCAAACCCACATCGCCCCCTGTGTGGGCAAATGCTTCATCCACAAGATTATTGTCTGCTCACACTCTTCATAAAGGCACGTTTTAGATGTCAGTGCACAAGAGAGTGCCTGGCTTTGAATCCCCCATAACCAGAGGAGTCTAGCTTAGAACTGAACTGATTAAGACTCGAAAAAGACAGTTTCAGACCTGTTCCGAAGTTGACTTTCTCATGTTTGACCTAGATACCTCCCACGTGCTGCATCTCCAGTAGATGCGGAATTAGGTGCTCGCTTCTGAGTTCTTGTAATACTGGGTACCTAATCTTCAGGTCTCACAGCACTGCTCATCAAAACGCCAAGTTCCTCAGCAGTAAGCCCCAAGTGTATAATCATATCACCAAATTTGAAACTGTTAGCCACAGTATTTTGAAACACAGTGACTTCAGCTCTGAAACAGGAGTATTTTCTGTCTACGTTATGCTTTATTTCAACTAAGTATTTTAAAAAGACTCGGTAAAAATGAGGCATTAGCATGACCACAGAGGATTATGAAATCAGTAAAAGGTTCAGAACAATTCTGAAGGGATTTCAGTTGCCTACCAAAATAAAAGCCAGACACCATCTGAAATATGAAGTCCTGGCTGAGGTAACAGGCCAAATGAGTACAGACAGTTGATTTAGCAGACTCTGAAGAGTGGATCGGGCCCTATGAAGTCGATGGGAATTTCCCTATTGATTGCAGTCGAGACTGGACTGGATCCTGCTCATGTTAGGAGGTTGCTCCCTGGACCAGAAACAACAAAAATTGCATCACAGAATGAGAGGCTTACAGGAATAATAATAAGAAGAATAAGTTAAATAAAACACCAACAGGAAATAAAGAATGAACATAAAATCGAGTCAATATGAAGGGTGGCACCACACAGACATGCTGAAGAAAGTGTTTCTGTTCAAGATGAGATGTAAGCATGTTTAGAATCAAACACATATGTAAGTACTTGCTTGAAATATGACCTAAACCCCTACTAACCCAGCAGTATACCAGATCCATTCAACATAAAATGCACATATGAAAAATTACCACAACCTACTCAGAATGAGCTGTCATTTTCCAATATGTTTTTCACATGATGCCATCTCTCCCTCGAACACATTCTAGGAGTGCATGGCTGTTGGAAACATATCAAAAGCATTTGTTTGCAAATCAGATTAGATCTCTCAGGAGAATAAGATTTCAAATGAGTCTTCTAAATCGTCCTGTTCTGACTAGGTTAGAAAAGCCCCAGAGAAATTTATTGCCTGGTATTTTCCTACGTTTTCTGAATCTTGAGTAACCATCAGGAACACAGGTAAACAAACTAATGAAAATAATGCTACTAAATTCTAATAGGATGGTGTCTGAATCTTGCACAGTAATAGCATGGGATTTGCTGTAGGACATCTCTAGCCTGCCAGTAACTTGAGGCTGGGAATGGTTTATATTTTGGATATCATTCATTTGTCATTGTTCTTTCTATTCACCCTCCTTATTAAGAGCATTTTTTTCTTTTGAGACTAAATTCTTACTTCACCTCTACTGCTGTGAATCTGTTAAGTTCACCAGGTTCCTCCAAGGAGAGATACCTAAAACTCTGTCCATTCAGCATGAACAGATGTTTGAGTGCAGTGACTCTATGACTTTAAAGAGTTTCTGAACTCTCCTTTTCTTGACTGGCACGCTCAGCAGTCCTGCAGAAGCCTGTGAATCTTCAGCATGTTTTAGATCTGTCCTGGAAGAATAGAGCTATTTGTCTTTGCCACATTAGAAAATGGCCTGCATGCCTACATCCTGTGCAATTAGTTTACGAACCCTCTTTTGTTATTTTTGTCATGTATTTCTGTTTTCACTTCTGATGCCTTAGGAATGTTGCTAACACAATTCCTTTCTTCTCCTGCTTTCTTCATCTCAGCTGTGCTGTGATCCTTAAGACAGCTGACGCTGAAGCATTATAAAAGAGAGTGACTTTTGGAATTGACAGAAATTACTATATTGCAGTTTTAACCATCGCCATTTTTTTTGGTCCAAAATGGTAACTGCAAATTGCTGTAATGTCACAGATAACCAAGAGAACTTCAGAAAAATCAGATGACGTAGATGTACTTTGAGTAAAGTATTCACTAGTTTTCTATAGGTATTTTATATATGACAAATTACCCCTTTTTGGTTTATTTTACATGTTGGATTTTTTTTCCCTGTTATTTTGTTTTAGGCAATCTGGGGCCGTCGGGTCACGTCTGACTGGAGCTGGCTGGGGTGGCTGCACTGTGTCAATGGTGCCTACTGACAAGCTGAATACTTTCCTAAAAGATGTAAGAAACGCTTATTACCAAACCGATAGCCGAAGGTTAGCATTGGGGAACAACAGTCTGTTTGCTACCAAACCTGGAAGAGGAGCTTTGGTTTTTGTTGAGGCCTAAAGAACGTAAAAATTTTAAAGAAACTAAAGAAACTATGTAGGGCATTTAGAACTGGCAGTACTTCCCATGCCACAGTAAATGAATGCCTTTCTGGTTTTTATTGTAATGAGCAGTTGCTATTATCAAAATATATTTCTGAAGAAGCGATTTAAAGAAGACTCTTTGATTATAAAGTCTTTTTTTTTTTTTTTTCCATACTAAATAAATCCTTCAGTGTAAACTTTGATTTACAAAACCTATTGACAAGGAAAAACCGAAATGGAAATAAAGACGATACTTTGTTACAGTGGATCTCTCTCTTTTTTTTTAACTGTCATAGAAGTAAGACCAGGCGGAGCAATGAGCTTTTTCATGGTGGGGTGGGAACCTCACCCTGTTTGCAGGGCTGTCCAGTACTTTTTCACTGTGGGTGCTGGACAGTCTTTTGTTTAGAGTGTTCTGTAAAAATGGAAGATTAAATGGAAGCATAAAAAAAATTGGAAGGACCTTGCTAAACATTAGAAGTTTTATACCCTCCTCAGATAGGATTATTACTGTTGTAATTAATTAGAATAATGGAGAAGCAATTGCAGGCCAAGTAAAACATTAGGAATACATTATGTTAAGCAAGAAAACTTTCCTCCTAGCTATGTTTCTTATGTATCCTGTGAAAGGGTGACCTGTTACGAGTTTCTACAAAAATGAATGCTATCTGCGAGCACTACAGTATGACAACATACTCCCTTAAGTGAATGAACAAATGAATAATAAAGTTTGGGTTTGAGTTATCCAAACACCATATTCTAACTGATGAATCCTAGCTGTGCTTCTGCAAGGTAAAGCATTTGCATTTTTGTGGAAAACTATTATAAAGGATTAAATATAATCCATTGACCATGTAAGAAAGCAATTCAATTAGCAATTCTATAAGGAATAATTTAGGAGCTAATTCACTCAGTTGTACTAAGCAAAAGTAAATAGGTAAGACCAAGAAAAAAATGTAATTGACATATTATTGACAAACTCCTATCTTGGTCCCACTTGACACTTCTGTCAATCTCAAGCTTGAAACTGCAGTGCGTTGGAAGTACAGCATCACAACACATAACCCATCTCCTCGGTAGGAGAAATGATTGCCATTGCAGAAAGAGGCGACTGTACATCCAGGTACCCCAAAGATGTCCTAAACCCTGCTTCCAAGTAGAAATCAAGGTTCCTGTGCCCTCTCTCACAGCACACAAATGTCCACTTCTCCGATATCTACAATGAAAACCAAAGAAGTTTTGCTCATGCCATAACCCTTGCAGCCATGAAAGACGTAACAAGGTTTGTCCCTGTGTTTGTGTGATGCTGAGCACAAGTTAACGTCCAGAAGCCTGCATCAAATTAAAGATCTCTTCTCTAATCCTCTGTATATCACCCATGCTACTTCAGGCCAAAAACAAAAACAAATTCTTAGAGGCTACTAATTCTGTGAGAGGACTCTGCCAAATCTGAACACAGCAGATGAACAACAGCCAACACAAACTGCCAGATCTTTTCAGGAACCTCAGAGGGGACGTACAGTAATAATGCTATCACTGGAGAAGGTTTCTGTGTTCTGACAACCAGGCAAAGTGGAACAGAGAGTGCTGTAGATCAAGCAAATCAAGGACTTGAGAGAGGAAAAGGATGGGGTCTGGGCATGATGGGGAGAGATGAAAAGACATGATTTGGAAGGAGGACAGTTAAAAGGATGCATTTGAGAAGGGGAAGGCAAGGGATAAGGGAGAGAGTTAAGAACAAGAGGCAGAATTACGGAAAGGTTTAATCTCAAAACATTTGCTATTACTATTGATGGAAATTGAATATCTTGTAACCCACTTGTAATGTACAGCAGATAAAGCTGTACGTTCAACTAAACCTGTAAACATAGGGCTCCAAAAATCAGCCAACCATAGGTAAGTATCTTCAAGAATCTCCAAGATAACCTCAGAGATTTTAAAGAAAATAACGCCAAGGCTTTGTAACCAACCGCCTTATTAAATATAATCCTCTGTTTAATTCAATGAGTTCCTGTTTCTTATCCCGTCATAAAAATGGAGTACACCACAGTACATACCAATCCTTTCATTAATATATTTGCATTGAACTTTAGTTCAGCTGGATTCATGGAAGCACGAATCAGTGTATGAGCAGAATAAAGACATATTAGAGTTTGGGGTGGTTTTTTCTTCTTCTTCTTAAGTTAGGCATGACACATACACAAAGTCATGGAATCTTCCCAAAAACACGCAGGCTGCAGTACATTTCTGAATTTTTATGTCAATGAATCTTATAAATTACATTCTCATAAACAAAGAAAAGGAAAACAGAAAACTGGCACAGTATAAAAGAATAAAACTGAACATTCTAAACTTCTGATTAATTTCTTTCCTTTCTTTTTTTTATTGCTTCAGTGTCTTTCCCATACTTTTGCTCAAATCTGTAAATAAAACTGGGACATAACTTTCCTTGAAAGACCTATGGTATTCAAACTATACATAAAAATGGTACTCGGGCATTTTTATTTACTGACTACCAATCGGAAGTAAATGTTTCTAAACAAACAGAAGAACCCGTGGTTTTGAGGTTTTTTGTTTGCTCTTTAAACCTTCGAAGATGTTTCTTCTATATAATAGTAAAAAACCTACATAGTCAGAGCATAGGAATGATATACCAACAGTGTGTACAGTAAGCAGCAAGGGTATAAGTTGTAGTTCTAACAATAGAGCAAGAAGATTTTGGTTCAGATGAAAATTTCTGTGTACAAAGCAGAAACTCCTAAGCATATTTCCTAAGCAAGTCTTTGCAGATCAGTATTTCTAACAGCTTTTTCTGTCTATGTTTTCAAAATCTATTGTGTAACTAAAATAATGCTAATTGGTATATAGACCCACCCACCCACCCACCCACGTATATTTGGAAAATTAACAAAATTAAATGTCAGAATATATGTAGAGGTGACGCATCCTGTTAGCATGAGCTATGATTATCACAGGGGAGTGTGATTTGATCTTATTATAAGGTCCGAGTAATTAATTCATAGAATCATAGAATGGTTTGGG